>NW_019272085.1:273097-314763 GCF_002738345.1 Cucurbita maxima | reverse complement strand
GGGGGGGGGGGGGGGGGAGGGGAGGGCTTAGTCTTAGTCGTCTCATGCATAGTTTTGTACAGAAAGACAACAAACTGATGGACGTTTGGCTCCGTTTGTGGGCTGCTTTTTTGTTGTATTCACTATTGTGTTCATTCATTTTTTTTCCAATGAAAGCTTAATTTTCCATTTAAAAAAGAAAGGAGAAAAAAAATCTAGTACAGCTTTTGTTTTTGTTAGTTGTTGCTAAATATATCCAAATTTTCAGCTATTAATGAAGAATTTGTTTATCAAATGCAGGCTGAAGCTACCATAATGAGGCTAAAACAGGAGAGGATGGTAACCACTCAAGAAAGGGAAATGCTCAAGCGTGACTTGGTAAGTTATTCTTATATTATTATTTTTTACACTTATAAGTCACTCAAAAGTTGGAAGTCTAATATTTCTAGGATCTAAATAAGAGACTTGTATAAATTGAAGAGCTAATAATCAAAATCTCAAAAAGGAAAAAGCAAAACAAATCTAGAGATCCAAATTATTAGGAACAAAACAAAAAACAAAAAACAAAAAAGAATATGATTTGACTCATTCATCTCTTCACCTTCTTAGAAATCTCATTCTTTACGTATCAAATAACTTCTTTGACGACTTGAAATTGTCGTTACCACTTTTTGGAATGGATGAACCTATCGAATAGATGATTTGAGTCATTCATTTCCTCACCCTCTTGAAAACGACATGGGATCATTTTCTCATTCATTACGCATCAAAAAACTTCTATGATGCCATGAAACTGTCGTTACCACTTTTTGGAATGGACGAACCCATCAAATAGATGATTTGAGTCATTCATCTCCTCACTTCTTGGAAATGACACGGGATTGTTTCTCATTCTTTACATATCAAATAACTTCTTTGACGACCCAAAACTGTCGCTACCACCTTTTGGAATGGACGAACCCATCAAATAGAAGCTCCATTAAACATGTTCATTCAAGATGTCTTTTATCATTACAGCATAGAGGTCCTTGATACTGCTGCTTTCTTGTTGCAGGAGACATTGAGAAAAACTGGGCACAGAAGCATCCAAGTAGGCTTCCCCTTAATGTATGTTGTGACGGTTGCTTTGATCAGCGTTCTTGTTGGATACTTCATCCATCCCTAGCAGAAGCAGAACAAGGCAATGGGGGATCCATCAGGTATTGTTGGATATATTTTTCTTTTAGATTCTGGACTTGGCTGCTGTCTTTGATCCTATTCTTGTGTAGTCCAATTGTTTTTGTTGTATATGACTTCATGAGTACCTTTTTATGATTCTATGTAAAGCCTTTTGCTTTCTTTGTTATTTTTTAGAACATCACCTCTTAAATAAGGGGATTTTAACCTAAATCAACTATGCTTTGTTGATTCTTTCATATTTCGTTTTTATTTCTTATCAAAATTGTGAAGAAGATACGAGAAAAATAATGGTGTTAACGATTTCGTCTGTTGAGTGAATCCCACATTGGTTAATTTAGTAGAAGATCATGGGTTTATAAGTGAAGAATATTATCTCCATTGATCAAAGCAAAACCATGAGTGTTTATGTTCAAAGTAAACATTATCATACCATTGTCAAATTGATTCTACTATTGTTATAAAAAATAAAATAAAAGAAGCTTTTCCAAAATTAAAGAAAATTGAATGGATTATTTATTTTTTAATTTTTTTAATTTTTAATTTTTAATTTTTACATTTGAGAAAAATGATCGGTTTTCAAAATGGCGGTATGGGCATTTCCTCCTCCTTCTGACATTCCGACAATTGTCAGAGGTTGATTCTTTGGCAGCGGAGGAAAACGACGTCGGTTTGTGGAGAAGCAGTCACGTGCAAAGCAATTTCATTCTGGAAGGTTTCACGTGCTTCACCATCCAAGTTATTTTCCATGCAAACTATATATAACAACTTAATCGTATTTTTATTTTAACTATTTTTTAATTATTATTGATTTATTTATCAGTGTCTTCATTTTTGCTTCAAATTTTTTTTTTCGGATTTCAAAAATAATAATCGAAAATTATAGTTTTTATTTTGAATTTTGGTTACCATTTTAAAAGTATTCTATATATTGATTAAAACAAGTTATTAATTGTTGTGCAGTATTTTAGGGTAAAAGAACTATATTACAAATATGGAACGAACCATATCGATTCTTAATCATTATTAAAAGAAAGTGACAGATAAGGATAAGAAGCTGGCTCTAGGAACATGATCTTTCACTTCTAATTGAGGGAAAGCGCTCACATTGCTGAATGCCACCAAGATAACCGTCGGTTACTCGATACTGTGCCCCACAAACTTCGATGTTCAAGTTAGTGATGGACCGAAGTGGTGTCAAAGTGAACCGAGACAGTAGTGCATACCTTCACATACTCTCGTTATTTACTGGGGTCAATTAATTAGGGTTTGAAATTTAAAACTCAGGCATATAATTATATTATAATTGAACAAATTAAAAAATTTAAGGTATGACTGTAATTATCTCATAGTTTTGGGGTTATTGTAATAATTTGTATTGGTCTCACATAAACATTATTTCTATTACAAATATTAAAAAAAAAAAGTAAATAAAAAAACAAAAAAACAAATAATATTAAAATTATAAAATAAACGAAAGCACCACTAATCGAAGGGTTAATAACAATCGAAGAACGGCGACGAAGATTTCTGATTTGGCAGTTGCCAAATGGCACCTCACATTTTCTTCTGTTTGCGCGGCGAAGTGAAGAAAGAGAGAGATTTCAGATAAGAAGATCAAAACCACTGCGGAGGAAAAATTCCCGCTCTCTTTCTCTCTACATCGCTTCTTCCATAGGGTTTCTTCTCTCCACCTCCACTGTTTTTCTCCTCTCCTTGATGCTATTCGGCCATCTCTTCCAGCATTTCTCACAAATTTCGCAGAATTCGTTTCTGCCATTGTTTCGAAATTATCTGCTTTCTCGTCGGTTTCTGTGCGCGTGTATGATTGGAGGAGCTTCTCTGCAGGTTAGTCGTGGTTTTCTGCCATTTGAAAGCTCGTTTCGCGGTTTGTTTTCACGAGTTTTGTTTGTTTGTTGTTGTTTTTGGTTTATTTGCTGCTTTTGACTGGCTTTTCTGATGATTCTATTAGTTGTTGTGGTTTATTATGTTGCCTTGTTGTGAAATTGAGGTTGTGGTGCTTGTGTTTGTGTTGCATGTCGATTGATTGTTCGTTTTATGTAAAGTTGAACAAGTCGCCATTCTCCCTTGGTGATCGTTCTACCTAATCGCCCGGAAGTTATATGATTTATGGTATTGACTTAGTTCTGGAGTTAGATTAATCAGCTGTTGTTAGTTTTTTTTTCTGGCTGAGCACTGTTGATTTTTTTTTAAAAATATATTTAATTCAATACTCAAGGTTATATTTTGAGTATAATTTGAAACGGGGAAAAGATTTCGTTGTTTGTGGCAACGCAGGTGGATTCGTCTCACTGTTATTTTTTTTCTTTCTTTTAGAGGTTTTTATTCACAGCGGTGTAAAACTTCTTCCTTCGCGTACAATACATTTGCCTAGTCTCAATGGTTTGCTCAGTTGGAAGTGTGAGAATGGCGGTGATGACAAGGCTTCTGGCTGCTGGGAGTTTCTCGCGAACTATTGCAGGTAAACCGAGAGAGATAAGTTCTGCATTTGTTTTGTTTTTGTTTCCTTAAAAATCATTCCGCCTACATTTTGAATGTTATTGTCTGACTGTATGTCAGATATAATTATTGGTTAGATGGATTGTTGTAGGAATAATGCCATCTTCTGAGTTACATTTCATCTATCATTCAGAGTCATAATTAATGTCCTTCTACTATCGAGCAGAGGAAGCTGGTCATCAGAAATTAGCGTCTGAATTTCTCTGCAGAGAACTTCGTGATGCAGATGAAGCAAATTTAATTGATGAAGAAGGTTTTTACCTAATCCTACTTCAATTATTGCATGATGTAGCGTTAAATGTTTTATTCTTTGGTTACAAATGAATGTTCTTTTGATCTTAGAATTCATATTTTTTATGGTCCTGTGGGTTGAGTATTAATGTTTTTATTTGTAGGCATTTAGATTTTTGAAGCAGGTTTGTTTACTATATTTTCTATTTGCAGATATGCACGTTTTTGGTTTGAAGCCCATGACCGATCCTCTGAATTTGGTAAGGTTTGATGACATTAGTAGTTCGTCTATTTAAAATCTTGTCATTTTTGCATGATGTGCAATGAAGCAAAACAATTTTCTCAGATGGTCCATTTCAGTTCTTGTTCTATTACTTTGCAGCTTTTGTTACTTTTTTGGATAAGGTGTATTCAGTACATAATAATCTACAACAATATGTTTCCTAATTTATTTGAATTCACATTTTCTCTCCTTTTATTTGATCGTGTAGGTTTGCTGCAATATCTGTAAGAAGCCAGTTGAATTCACATTTTCTCTCCTTTTATTTGATCGTGTAGGTTTGCTGCAATATCTGTAAGAAGCCAGTAAAGGCCAGCCAATACATCATTCATTCTGGTCTGTTATTTATTTATTCATTTTTTTTTTTGTCTGCTGTTGTTTTAAATGTGCATACTTTTGTTAATGTCTTGAACTTGTTTTTACATCTTAGTCTATCCATGTCAACGTTGACATCGACACTCAGTGTAAGATAAGTGTTCATGCNAATACATCATTCATTCTGGTCTGTTATTTATTTATTCATTTTTTTTTTTGTCTGCTGTTGTTTTAAATGTGCATACTTTTGTTAATGTCTTGAACTTGTTTTTACTTTTTTTTTTTGTCTGCTGTTGTTTTAAATGTGCATACTTTTGTTAATGTCTTGAACTTGTTTTTACATCTTAGTCTATCCATGTCAACGTTGACATCGACACTCAGTGTAAGATAAGTGTTCATGCTTGTATTCTGCTATACTTAACTTAATGTTAAGGTTAGATCTGGTGTCATAGAATTCGTACCCATTTGAAGAATAATTTGATTTTGAATGTTTCAGAGATTTCATCGATATTTGTTTAGGTTGTAATAAATTCTTTTAAGTTGTATTGTAAAGAATCTAATACTGAGCTTGTTTGTGGTCATTTTGTCATTTGTACTGAAATCCAAATTTTTGGCAATAAGAATAATCCAATCATGCCTCTTGTGCTTTTTGATATGTTTTTCTCCTGTTTATAATGAATTTTTACCCTATAATTCTTACCTTGTATTACGGTTGAGGTATATTAGTCTTTGTAATTTAGACTTATATTTCGTTAGTTTACACTTGGGTGGACCAATGGAATCTGAAAATTATTGTCAGGGTCCCCATTGTGAGGTCTTGTATGTATCATAGGTTGGACATGATGTTTTCCTGAGTTATCTTCATGTCATTTTACCAGAACTTTGCAGGTCATTAGGTTTGGGACAAGGAGCTATTATGGACCTTGATGGTGGGATGGGCCATAGAAAACACTCGAGGAAGGAGAGGAAAAAGTTATTACCTGCTGATGCTAGTATCCTTCCATGTCACATTTATTTCCTGCTGCTAATTGATGAACCTCTCTCTTTTGGCCTTCCTGTTATCCTGTCTCTTTTATGCTCGGCTTTGTCCTGAATTTGAGAAGAGTTGTTCAATGTAATTTGTGAACCTTCTCTTTCTTTCTCTCTCTCTCTCCTTTTTATGATTTTTCAGTGCAGGCTAGTCTTGTTATTGGGTTTACATTTTTTTAGTTCTTAATCTTTCCTAGATATATCAGCTCTGGAGAAAGAAGGATCTGAATCAGCATATGCTAATTATTCTGCTGCACCTGCATTTCCAACTAATAACCATTTTGAAATGGTCAAGTTAACAAAAAGTAAATCCACCTTTATCCTTAGTTTGTGCTCTCTTTTACTCTTTTCCTTTTCTAAATTTTGATTTACAATATATGAGGTTGTGTACTTTATTTATGTGGCTATATATGTGTATTGTATAAATGTATATATATTCTCATTTTCCATGTGAACTATTGTTAAAATATCTATTAGTCAACAGAGTCAGAATTTCACATGGAGTAATTTCTTATGCTTGTAATGCTAGTGCTAGGTTTTCCATTGTTTTGTTCCTGTATGTTATAGTGTAGCAATGGAGAGGAAACTCATTCCCTGCCTATAGAATAGGATGATTTTATCCATCTTCATCTTTCTACGGTTTTAAGGAATAGCTGAGGACTGGGTAAGCATCTATATTCTTTGTACCATCCAAGGTGTATATTGGCCAGCTTTTGAGATATAGCCCGGCTCTTGTCTCCTCTAATGAACTTTTGTTGGCTTAAATAAATACATATTTCAATTCTGATGAATTAAGGTTTTTTATTTTAAGCCAAGATATTTTTTTGGATCCGATTGTTATTTAAAAAAACTATAATTTAAGGATTTCTCAACCTTCAATTACAATGGCTTATGTTAGTTGGTGCATATGGTTTATTCCTATACCTACAATGTGGCGCCTATACCAGATGATTTTACAGGTGTCTGTCCTGGTGTTGTAGATCACTCAGCTAGTTTGACACATCCTTTCACAAAGCGGTCCAAATTGTATGACATTCTTCTTTTTTTATTTGAATTTCGTTGTTTTATCTGTTAACAACTATTATGTGCAAAAAAATTCCTATTAGCTTGGGCAATTTTTTCTTCAATTTTTTCTTCTAGTTTTGGGTGTTTTTTTACTTTATGTTCTTTTCATTTGTTTTTTTTACCTGAGGTTTGTTTTATGTTAGAACACACACATGCACACGGGATTTTCAACTTATATTCCTTTTTTACTCTCTGTTTTAAGTTTTTGCGTCTGCTTTTAAGCTATAAGTTATGGTAAGCCTTGTAATCCATAAGCTAGAAAAGTGTGTTGTCGTATTTAAGCTTTTCAATATCTTCTAGTACATTGAATTGTTGTTATTATACTCTTACAAATATATAGTCTTATCAATATATATAGTTAAGATAAGAAAACACTTCATTGTTTACACATATTTACTAAAAATAAGGTGGGCAAGAAATGCAACTCAAGCTATAGAGGGCTAAGAAAATCACCAAAAAGCTCTCCAATTAAGTGTGTGGGAGTATGACAAAATGCAGTTTCAGGGAGTTTGAAGAGACAGCTAAGATGCATTCAATGTCAAATTGTACTAATTTCTTACCTAACCAAAACCATTTCCTTGCTTTTTCTGGCAAGTTTTCATGGACTATTTTTCTGAGAACTAGGTGTCTAGTTTAATGACAGATGTTATAATTTGCAATCGTTTGTTAAGAAATGGTCACCAAGTATATGATTCAGTTCCTATTGTGCTCTTGTAGGATAACTGGTGAAGGACTGTTACTGACATCTGATTTAGAGCCATCGTCAGCTAAAGCAAAAATTAGATGTGAGAAACCATGCCCCTGAAGCCACCTTCCCCTCCTTGTCTGTCATTTTCTTTTGGTAATGTGTGTAAGTGTTAGATTATTGCTAGAAAGATGAAAGTAAAGCATAGTGCTCGCTGGAAGAAGAGCAGTGTACACATTTGCAACTTACAGAACTTTACTAGTTTCCATCTAGGCAAAAAACAATTTAACTAGAAATATTATCTTGCATATATAATTATGCGTGAATTGTGGATCCAGTACTTGAAATCAAATTTTAATTGAGTTTGTAGCTTCTCTAAATTTTTTGATGTACACAAAAGAAGGTTCATGGAAGTGAACAGAAATTTCTGGGTCTTCTGGTTACTTCCTTTGAGAAGTTTATTGTGGGTGTATTCAGCTAGGAATCCTAGAGTAGGAAGACATTCAAATACTGAAATATATGAATATTTTATTTTACCTTTTTTTTCTTGGGGCGTGGGTTGCTGTTAATGGAATTTATTTTTCTTTCTATAGAGAGGTTTTAAATTATTGATTATTCTTTAGTTTTTTCTCTCAAGTTATTGCTTGTGCTCTTTTGCTTCGCTTGATGACATTTATTTTTTTTCTTGTCCACCAGATGTTCCGTTTCCTCTTGCAAGTAAAATATATTACTCTCAAAGAAATAATCATTTACGTTCTGCGCTTGGTTATCTTTACTGGGAGGCTGTTGCATCTAGCAAGGAAATTTGTAATACGGTGGATCATGAAATGACGAAGGAAAATGTAAAACAATTTGATAATTCTTCTCAGGAGGAGTCGTCCCAAGAACAAACAAATGATATTATTGGAAAGAAGGTATAGATCTATATTATTTTAAATGTTCCCTTTCTATCTTTTATGTAATGGTTTCTTAATTTTCTGAGTCATATATGTGTAAATTCATGGACTTCCTTGCATAGTCAGCTGTCAGCCTTTTCTCTTTCTTTCTTTCTCCATTCATTGACGATGGTTAATGTTTGACATAGCCTAACATACTGACTTAAAAGGGCGGTCTTTTTGCCGGAATGGAAAGCATGGACACTGATACAAGGCATTATAGAGACGTATATTTTTGCACATTAATGCATTCCAATGTAATGAATTACATATTTTTAGAATTTAAGACAGACTTATATTCTAGTCCATTCAATTTCAAGCAATTTTAACATTGTAATATAATTTATATTACTTGATGGACTGTACATTTTCTAACAACAAAATACAATTGTTCCACATACGCACTGTCTTTCAGGGAAAACTTAAAAGAAAGTTACATCACGAACATCAGGTATAGTCTTCTATTGTGCTAGTTGTGAAAATTTTACCTAAGCATCACCTTGCATCAATTTGTAATCCGGATGATGTAAAACAATTGCTCTTCCTTGGAAAACAGATGGATAGTCATTCCTTAACCTCTGCATTGAAACCTGACAACAATCTAGCCATATTCTCACCTGGGAAATGTCTGCCTGCCGGTGGTGCCTCAAATCAGTTTGTTGTTGGCAGCAGTGTTGCATGGCCACAGATTGCTCCAGTTGAATTGACACAGAAAAAACTATCCACCTAGACGGCTAGTCCTAACTATTTTGAAGATATTTCAGGTACTGCTTGTTGTAGTTTTCAAATTTTTGTCACCCTTTAATTGATTTCATAGTTTTTGTGATAATGTAGTTATTTTAAGTTTGTTTTTGTGATAATGTCAGGACCTAGAACTCTTGATTTGAATTGTGATTCTGAAAAGGTAGGCAGGGGGGCTTCTTTAGTCGGGTGTGAGATCGGTGCATTTCCCACCTCGTTTTTAGGTCTTCCTCCGGGACGTAACCCAAGAAACTTATTTTTGGAATCTTGTTGTGGACCAGGTGAGAAAAAGATTGGCTCTTGGAGATGTGGCAGCATGACTCTCATTAGCTCTGTACTTAGTGGAATCCCAATTTTTTTCCCTTCGTTTTCACGTTCCTTGCAGTGTGAGCAAGTCTATCGAGAAATGGTGGATGATTTCTTTTGGGAAGGAGTTGATGAGGGGGAAGAAGTGCAACTTATGAGATGGGAGGCGATGGGAAAGGCGTTAAGTCTTGGTGGGTTAGATCTTGGAAATCTTAGGGCTCGTAATAGAGCCCTGTTAATAAAATGGATATGGCAGTTCCCTCCTGAGTCAAATTCTATGTGGTATAGGATTATTGTGAGTAAGTATGGTCATCATCCCTTTGAGTGGCTGTCAGGTGGGGTTAAAGGTTCGTTAAGAACCCCTGTAAAGAAATAGCCTCGGAGTTCCCTTTTTCTTAGTTCTTTGTGCGGTGGGTAATCGAAAAGAAACTTATTTCTGGGAAGATGAGTAGTTATGAGATCGCCCTTCTACTTTTTGTTCCTTGTTTCTATCATTTGTCTTCCATGAGAAATTGTCCTTGTCCTGTGGGTTGATGTCTTGTCCTTTTCTGGTGATACAGTCTTTTCAATAATTTTCCAAACGATCACGAGGATGCGAGTGTTTCTTTTTCGGACACAAGAGGATATGAAAGACTGTTATCACTATCTTTCACATTCTCATGATAGTGACATTATAATATTAACTCAATTTAGGAGAGGAAAATGCTTATTATTATTCATGATTTTTCAGGCAAACCATTGTAGACTAGGCAACAGCCAAGCGGAAGTGTCCTTGTTGTATAGAAGTCTTGGTGGCACGTTTTTTGTAGGCACAGTGGTATATGTAATTAACCCTAAACTTCAGGTTAGGACCATAAACCTTGTTTTTGATATTGGCAATGAAAATCATTTGAAATTGTTCATTCTATCTCTTTGTATTTAATCTCCTTTGTTCACTGCCAAGTGTAAATATTGTCTTTCAGCCACTTCAAATGCGATCATTTTAATTTTTGTGAAGGCTCTCCCGCCGGTAGATATTTATTAGATGCCAGTGTTAGAGCTGAAGGAATTAAAAACATGACTTATTTCTTCTCCTTTCTTCGGAAACTAGATGTTTGGTTTGGTTTGGTTAGGTTAGATTAGGTTAGGTTAGGTTAAAGTTTTTATGTCGAGAATAACAACTTAAGAGAGTTTGTTATCCTAGAGTTGCTTGGTGTAAAAGGTTGTTAGGAATCATAACTCTCCACAATAGTATGATATTGTCCGTCCATTTTGAGCATAAACTCTCGTGACTTTGTTTTCGGCTTCCCCAAAAGGTCTCATACCAATGAAGGATATGAAGATGTATCCTTACTTAGAAATCGATATCCATGATCATCTCCTTAATTAGCCGATGTGGGAGTTCTCACCAACAATCCTCAACAAAAGGCTCTTTCGCATCTGTCTTTAACAATTTAGTCTTTGTTAGAGCGTGTGTGTGGTTGGCTATGTTACTTTACAAGCCTTTGGTTTGTTTGTTGGTTGTTGGAGGTTAACTTGCAACTTGTTCTTTAGGTTATTTTTATGACCATTGGACTGTTATTAGGCTAAAAGTCAGTTATTTTTGGGTGTTAGATGGTAGTTAGATTGGAAGGCCTTCTCTTTATATTCTTAGTTGGTTGTTAATTCAAGAAATTTATGTATGTTTGTCGTAGGAATCTTTCTTTTGTAGCCAAGAAAATTGGTCCGTTGGAATATTTTTTTATACAAGTTTTTTTAAAGTAGGATAAGGATAATGTCTGCTCAAATATCCTCAAATATCCTGAGATATTTTTTTTTTTTTTTAGTTGGTGCAAATTTAGTGGGTGTATTCAATGCAAGATATTATTTTTTTTATACAAAATAAAAAAAGAAAAAAAATCTACATTCAAGGGGGCAAAACTATCGGTCTCATTGTCATTGTGATAACCTTATTGAATAATTTATACTAATTCGGCTTGAAAGTGATTGAGGAAATTTTAATCGTTTCGTGAAGAAAATTGCCTTTCCAATTAGTTGGTTTGTAAAATTTAGATAACGGTAGCTTCTATAAATATCTATAGGTTTCTTTTTCTTTTAGTTGACGCCTAAAATTCTTATTTTAAAAAAGTTTGAAATTTACCAAATACTTTATATTTTTAAAAAATCAACTTGAGGAAAAGAATCAATCCCAAAAAAATTAGTTTCACTAAACTACAAAATGTTCATTTTATATGTGTGTATATATAATATATTATATAAATTTTATATAAAAAATATTATCTTATTCGAATGTATTTATGTTTAGATAACAAATCATGATTAACCACACAAAACTTTATGGTAAGATCTTTTTAGCCGCTAAAAACGGTTTTTAATGGAACCTTAAAATTCTTTTAATTTAATAAAAAAAAGTGATTTATTTCTCTTAATGAAAAAGCAGAAATTAATTTTAATTAATTTTTGATGACCCTAAAAACAACCTGTAAAAGGATGTTTAAAAAATGTTTAAATAGGAAGAAGGAATTCCCTCGCCCTATTAAATGGACAAGCCTGTGTCCAAGTGGGCCTTCAAGTGGGCCCATACTAATGGCACATAATTGCCATGGGCCCAATGGTTTTAATTATTTTATTTTTAATTTTAAAAGTCAAATTATGTCTTTTATCTTTTCAAAATTAATACTTTTACTCGAATATAAAATTTTAAACTTTTCTTCAAAGAATATTTTTGATGATTTTCTTTTTAAAAAATTGTCAAATTGCGAGGACTCCTAAGTCGCAAAAGACTCGTTTGATTTCCAAAAAAATCAGGCTTCTTTATTTACTTTATTTTTTTAAAAAAATTATTTTAAGAGTTTAATAATAAAAGTTCGAGTTTGACTTTTAGTCAACGACATATGCATTAATAAGTTGAATTATTCTTAAATTTATAAGTTTTTTTTTAGTTATTAATTTTCCAACTTTAGGTTTATTTTAATTTTGTAAATGCTTTATTTTAAATTTTATTTATTTTTTAATAATATTTACTCTACCCAATATTATCTAATAGATTTTTTTTTTTTTTTTAAGTAAATATTATTTTATAGAGTTAAAAACCGCATAATTATGACATTTCGTTGTTTAAAATATAGGATAATATAAATTTGAGAAGATAATAAAAGGATGATTAGCATAAAATGAATGGGGCATGTGGTGGGAGCTGGTTGATCCTTACCTACTGGCAAAACCATGTGGTAGCAGTCTTTGTGCTCTTTATTAGATTGTATCATTAGATTCACCCGAGTTCTTTTAGTATGTTTTATCTAAATTCACATATTTTTTTAAAAAAATTGGGAAGTCCCCCGGCATATGATTGTTTCAAGCTTAATACGGTTAATTTTTTTTAACTTTTAATTAGTTTAAGTTTTTCTTAATGGTACTTGCATTATGGATGTTCATGACTTGATAACCCGACCAACCCGTATTATTCAACTCAAACCATAAAAGTTAGGTTACATTAGATTTTTTTCGAGTTTGGGTTGAGTGAAAAAATTCCGTTTGAGTTGGGTTGTGAAATATATTCGGGTTGCCATCAACCCAACCAACTTACCATAATTTACATATTCTCGAGATTTCTCTCATTCAGATATAGTTTCAGTTTTTTAACGAAGGGATATTTTGAAAAATTGTACCCTAATTTATTTTTGACTTTGCTTTGAGCTTCACAAAAGACCTCTAGTTGATAATTAATCATGCTGGCAAGTTGTTAAATTGGTAGAACCGTAGAAAAGAAAAAAATTGATGGTGTTGTCATGTCATCTCCATTAAGTAATCCAACATTATTAATTTATTAAAATATAATCTTAAAATAAATATTATTAAATATATTGTGATATCTCACGTTGGTTTGAGAAGAGAACTAAACATTCTCTACAAGAGAGTGAAAACATTTTCTTAGCAGACACGTTTCAAAACCGCTACTAGCGGACTGGGGCCTTTCATGTATATATTTTGATTTTTTTATTATGAAAATCAACAAATTCATACCAATATATTTAAATTAATAAGTAATCATTTTACCCTTATTTATTTAAAATTTAAAATGATAAAATTATTTATTAATTAAATTATAAAAAAAGTAGGTATAAATTAATTTTGGCCCCTTTTTATTTTTTATTTTTTAATTATTTATTGAAGAGTTAAATAATGTGAAAGAGTAGAAAGCAAAGGTCTGGAATTTTTCAGAGGCAATTCGGCTTTTCAGTAGACATCACAATCCTCTACTCGATTCTTACCTTCTACAAACCAACACTGTTCTTCTCTTTCTCTTCCAAATCCCAATCCTTTCCACTTTTGATTTCTCCCGGAAAATTTCTTCAATTTTCTCGCCAAGATTCCTTTCGTGTTCCCCAACTTCTTCACTCTCTCTTTCGATTCTGGCTTCTCTTCGTTCACAAAGGCTTTGTATGAGAAGGACTGTTGCCATACAATTCGGTTTCCATGTCTTTGAAGAGCATAATTCAGGAAATGAGATCCAGGTCCCGCCGTGTGGTGCAGGATGGATCGACGGCCGAAGTCGGTAATGGTTTGGCGCAGAGCTGTTGGGTTCACATGCCTCAGGAGTTGCTGAGAGAGGTTTTGATTAGAATCGAGAGCTCTGAGAATGCTTGGCCTCCGCGGAAGAGCGTCGTGGCTTGCGCTGGAGTTTGCCGGAGCTGGAGACGGATTACTAAGGAGATTGTTAAAACTCCCGAGGTTTCTGGCACATTGACGTTTCCTATCTCCGTCAAGCAGGTTTGGGATCTCGAACTTGTTTTAATTTTCTGGTTTTTTTTTTTTTTTTTTTTTTTTTTTTTTTTTTTTTTTTTTTTTTTTTTTTTTTTTTTGCGTCGCTTTGAATTTGATGTTCTAAATGTAATTCGTGTTTTAAACGAATTATCGAACCAAGCCTCTCCATACTACTGTCTGTTCTTTGAACCTAAAATTCAGCGGGCGAACTTGTTAATGCTGGCGTATTTTTCGCTTAGGGTGCTGATTCATGATTGTCCATTATTAGCAATCGTCATGTACGATTTTCCTTTTCTAGATTCACATAACCTGTTATCCTGTTTATCTTTCCCTGTAGAGCATATTTCTGGAGTGTATTCTAGGTTAACTTATTCTAAAAATTAGAAACGAATCTTCCTGTTCAAGATCTGGGATTAAGATGAACAGATTTAATTTATAATTCCTTTCTTGTATTGGTATTTATCGTGTTTATCTTTTGGGATAAAGAAATCTGCGTGCATATTTTTATCAAATTTCTATATTAATTCGTTCATTATTGCTATAGGAAGCATGATTTTGTTCTAAAATTAGCTTATGGAGAAAACACGAGTTTAGGAAAATTCAACTCGTATATGAATTGAGTCTCTGATTTGGTGGTGGTTGTGGTGCTTGCAACATCTCACATACATTTCCAGTTTCTCAAATTTGTCGTTTATCATGTGGAATTCTTTCTAAGAGACATGAAATTGGCAACAAAAGTTATCGCTACCTTTTTAGGGGCCACGTTTAGCAGCAATGCTTTAGGTCCACTCTAATTATTGGCTTCTACTTTATGAGAGTGCTGCGCACTATTTCCTTCACATATGTATGTATAGATATAGGGATAACTTGTTGAGTGTTATTATAAGTTTTTCCATTATTGCAGTTCCAGTTTCTGGTGAAATCAATTAATTGGATTAATTATTTGAACTACTTGTTTTTCCTTTCTGGGTTTTCTTATATACACATGCATACATTCATACGTATATGCATTTGCTTAAACATGCTTATATTTATTGGTTTATTTATTTTGAAATGATAGTTTGTTTAGAACTGATTAGAGAAAATTATTTAATTACTTTTTGAAGTTTTATTAGATTTGAAGTTTCTACGTCACCACATTCCTTCTTATCTTTGTATTTTTTTTTCAAAAAATTTATTATTATTATTTTTGCTTGGCAGCCTGGTCCAAGGGATTTGCTTCTTCATTGTTTCATAAAACGGAATCGATCCGCACAAACTTATTGCCTTTATCTTAGTTTGACGAGTGGTAAGCTTCCATTCCTAAAGCAAGTTGCTTGACACTTTCCTTCCTTCTTTATTCTATTGGCTGTTTATTCTAAGATTATTTTTAGAAGTTCATTAGTCATTTGTGAGAGTACCACCACACCTAAATTGTGTGAAAGTTCTCTATTTATAATCATTTAGAGAATCAAATAATAAAGGATATAGAAAGAACAATAAATGGGTATAAGATATTTGCTAGGTTAAATATGATACCTAGTAAGTCGTAATGAAAGACTAAATATCCTTAACAAAGTCTTAACTCTTCGCTAGGCGCAATTTTATGGTATCTTTCAAGGGTATTGACCTCCTTTTTAGATTTTATAGCGTATATAGTTATGTTTTATGGGGGAAAGGGGATGGGGGCACATAGAAAGTGACTCATTTTTGGCCTTTGGTTTTGGCGACAGCACTTGCTGACGATGGAAAGTTTCTTCTTGCTGCCCGTAAGTGTCGACGGGCCACCTGCACTGATTATATAATATCACTGCATGCTGATGACATGTCCAAGGCAAGTGGCACCTTTATTGGAAAATTGAGGTAGGGCTCCAGGAAGCGTTTGATGTTGACTGTACGATTATTTATTTATTTTTGTATTAACTCGAACATTAATTAATTTTTCTTTCAAAGATCTAACTTTTTAGGAACCAAGTTCACAATCGTTGATGGACAGCCACCTCATGCGGGAGCCAAGATCTCAAGAAGTCGCTCCTCTAGGCTTGTAGGCCTGAAACAAGTGTCACCTAGAGTTCCTGCCGGCAACTACCCTGTGGCTCACATCTCATATGAGTTAAATGTCTTGGGTTCAAGGTACATATGAATAGACTTGAGTCTTTCTTTGTGAATCGTGCTGTTCGTCCAGAAAACGATCTGTTATCGAGATGTATTACTCGCATAATTAAAATAAACCCCTCCAATAAAATGTTGTTTGTCATTGTATATGTAATACTTTGTGCTGAATGAGCTAGATACGCACTAATCTGCTTTTGCCTTGTTTCTGTATTAACCAGATACTGTTAGAGCTTATTTATTCCTGTGTGTTGCTTTAGAGAGGCTAATATGGTGTATGTCATCATCAGGGGTCCAAGGAGAATGCATTGCGTCATGGATGCTATTCCTGCCTCTGCTATTGAACCAGGAGGGGTGGCTCCAATACAGACCGAATTCTCCTCAAGCCGTATAGACTTTCTTTCATCGATGAGATTTTCCTGGTCGAAATCGAATGAACCAAATCACACCGACGATCAATCATCGGGATCTTCATCCAATCAGAAAGATGGACTTCTGGTGCTCAGAAACAAGGCTCCACGGTGGCACGAACAGCTCCAATGTTGGTGTTTGAACTTTCACGGACGAGTGACAATTGCTTCAGTAAAAAACTTTCAGTTAGTAGCTTCACCTGAAAATGGACCTGCTGGACCTGAACACGAGAAGATCATCCTTCAATTTGGAAAAGTAGGAAAGGATATATTTACAATGGACTACAGGTATCCAATCTCAGCGTTTCAGGCCTTCTCCATCTGCCTCAGCAGCTTTGACACAAAGATCGCTTGTGAATGACACATCTCCGAGCAGGTTCTACACATTTAAATTTTGAGCTCGTTTATTAAAATCCTATACTTTATCCTTTTGGGACATTTGATGGTCATTATTCTGATTTCTTGGTTAACTTCTACAATAGGGGACCAAGTTAGTGAAGGCAGTGGGATTTTCTCTCAACAACAAGAACTATTGAATGGGTTCCAGCAATTAGCGTGTATCATAAAAGACCCTTAAATCGAAAATGGGGGATTAAATGGAAGCCAGACTTTGAATTTCACAGCTCATTCTCCAATTTTTGGTAATCTTTTGTGTCCTTATCCACAGTACACTGAATATTTATTGTCTTTGATGTAAATATCAACTCTTTTGTATGATCTGATGCACCAAAGAAAGAAAAAAAAAAAAGAAAAAAAAAAGAAAAAGAAAAAGGAAGGGCTCCATTCCTTTACAGTAATTGGTATAACTTTATAGGTGCTTGACATTTATCTTTCATTTTGTGTTTGTCTTTGACGATCTGTTACTTCATCGGAATCTTCCTCGATGACGTCCACTCCCTTTGTTACTGAATGGGATGGCTGAGGGATCGCCAATTGTGATGCAGATTTTGAGGTACGCTATTTTTTTGTTCTATGGTTTCAGATAATTGAACGTTACAGATGGAGGAAATATGAAGATCATTACCAAAATTATGAAATTAATTGGTTAAATTATATGTTGGGTTCATTTCATCTTTGAATTTTCAAAAGGTGAAATAAATTTTGTGTCTAATAGATTTCTTAAAAGTTTAGGAAGATATAAATACTAACTTCAAAGTTTAGAGACTAAATGTATATTATAACGAATAGTAAAAACTCGCGACTAGTTATAGAGGTCCTTTAGTAGAGGAAATAGTGTTTAGAGGAAATAGTGTTATTTGGTTTTATGACCGTGCAAGTTTATTTTGTTGGATTTTTTGAGGTTGCACGAAATGAGAGTATATATTTTAACTAAATTAATTTACATGGTTACTCGGAGTATATATCTTAACCAAATTAATTTACATGATTATAATTTGTTGTTTCGTTTTAAGAGGTCAAAAATTTTCATCATTGTTGTACTAAAAAACACCCGCTTTTAATCGACCTATGACTATGGGGATGTTAGAAACAGAGATTTCACTGAATTTGGAAATCCTCCAGATCCCATGAAGCAAATGAATTCAAAGGATCGTTAAAGGATTTCCAAAGACACATTTTATTGATATTTTCAATAAGCTAATATAGTTTAGTAGGACTTTGAAATATACAAACCAGCGAAGCATCTGATCTTACAAGAATATAGATAACTGAAAATTTTATAAATGAGAAATGATATACTCTCTTTACCATTCCGAAGAACTCAATCAAATTTCCCGGGTTTGACCTAACAGATGCTGGATTGAGATCTTTTCGAGGAGCTATCTGAAGTTCATCCGAGAAAGTCGATAACGTTTTCGTGTATTAGATACAAGCAGAATTTTTATCCTTATTCAAGTCCTTGGATGATGATCTTGATGAATGACCTGCAGTGTGTTTTCTCCTTCTTGGAGGAGCACCAACAGCACCTGGGTCCATCAAGGGACCAGACCATGTTTGGATGCTTGCTTTTGGATACGAGAAATTCATGGTGCTAAATGGAACGTCGGGAGGATCGTAGATCGGATCGACCTGATGCGAAGATCCTAGTTGGTAGCCAATCGCTCCATCTTGATGTGGAGGAGGAAACTTTTCACTCTTGCTCTTCGCATTTGCATGTGTTATAAGACGCCGTCTCTGTAGAGAGCATCGATGAAAATCAAATCCCCAATCATACGAATTGAGCGTAAAATAGATAGGAATCGAGTAAGGCGTACATACATCGAGATTGGCTTGAAGCTCAGCATTGGCTTCTGGAGCAGGAATTGCCCGAACAGCTCGATCGCGTGCCCGTGTTCTCTTCACTCCATCTGCATTGCTTCTGCCAACAGCTCTTAGCCTGCACTCACACAGCTCAATCAAAGTCAGAAAAAATGTAAATACATTTTATCCACTGTTTATCCTAATATTTACGAACAAGACGTTGGGTCTTAATTGGTCATCGACCTTCTAGCTTCTTCATCCCGTAGTTTTGCATCCATTTCCTTGCTTGGAGGATACTTAGGAAGACTGGAAGGCTCACAAGCATATGGCTTTGTAGTGAAAAACTGCAAAAACAGAACGAAATTCACAAAAATGTCTATGAACAAGAGAAATAAAGCAAGAACTACGGAAAAAAGCACAAAAGAAAGTCTCTGCTATAATCAGCTTCCGAGGTTACTAAAACGACACGTGCTTTCTCTTCTCCTTCTCGGGAGGAGTAAATACGTGTCGATGAATGATAGGGTACTTTACGTATTTTCCGAACTGTTCTAAGTTTCTAAGAATCGATCATATCGTTATTTAATACCTACGATGCAGAGATTCAGTAGACAGCTCGTCGGATAGTTTAAAAAACGATACAATGTGTATGCAACAGCATATTGTATAAACTCACTTCACTATGTAAAGCAGCAGTGGCAGTTAGGCGTTCAGCGGGGTCGATGGCGAGAAGCGTCTCGATTAGTGGCAGGGATGACGGCGGGAAGTCTTTAAATGTCTCCGATATGCATCTCTTGTATGAATGTTGAGGCTTGAATATTGTTGCATGAGGCAACCTCGACTTTTTCCAGTATTCTTCTGTAGGAGAGCCACATAACTTGAATATCTTATGCAGCTGCTCAACCTGGGAGATCAAATATGGTAACAATCACGACAAAAGTGACAAAAGCCTAAGAAACATGAACTTATTTACAAGATCAAACGGCATTCGACGAACTGAAGACAGAACAAAAGATGTATTGGTAACGAGCTTCACCTCGGTGCGACCGGGCATGATAGGCTTTCCAGCTAACAGCTCGGCTAAAATGCAGCCAGCGCTCCAGAGGTCTACACCGACACCATAATCAGTAGCTCCAAGAAGAAGTTCAGGAGGTCGATACCATAGCGTAACCACCCTACTTGTCATTGGATGCTTGTGGTTAGGATCAAAGACAGACGCCAATCCGAAATCAGCTATCCTCAGGATCCCATCGTTATCGATCAGAAGATTTGATCCCTTTATATCACGATGCAGCACGTGACGGTTGTGACAATGTTCAAGCCCTGATAACAATTGGTTCATGTAACATTTAACCTGCTAAGTCCATTTGAAGAATTAGAGCTAAATACAGCATCCATTAACGAATCAGATCTCACAGATAGCAAAGAACTTTGTCGAGTAGCTTCGCACCTGCGATTCCGTAAACTTGATCCCAGGGCTTGCAGCAAGTCCAGCCAGATCGTGCTCCATGTATTCAAATACAAGATACAAACTACACGACATCCGGGACGTCACCAAACCTTCGAGTTTAACGACATTTGGATGATCCAAACGCCGCAGAATGAGAATTTCCCGGGCCATAAACTTGACGCTCTCGGGCTCCAAATTGTCGAAACGAACCTTCTTCAGAGCCACAATCTTCCCTGTCAATGAGTCCCTGGCTTTGTACACATTACTATACGTCCCTTGCCCAATCTGATCAACAACAATATTTACAAATTTGGGAATTCTGGTTTTGTTCATAAAAGGAAAGCAAAACTCGAACAGAACTGAAGCATAATTGAATCATGGCGATAAGAACATAAATGGAAATAGCCATTAAATTCCTTCTTCAACTCTGAAGAATCAAACTTAGAACAAAAGGAAACTGTTGATGAGAGAGAGAAATCATACTTTATCAAGCTTCTCGAAACTGTCAGCACGGCGAGGAATCCACCCATTGATAGCTTCGCCGGCGACGGCGGAGAGCCAAGACGGCCAACCAGCGGCGACTTGCTCCCCATGCTTCGGCGGATTACTCAATCTCGGATTCGGCCTCGACGATCGCCGCCTCGGCCTCGAACCTCTATCATCGTCAACCTCGTTCCTACTTCCGCCATTGCGGACATTAGCGGAAGCATCAGCTCGAATCTCACGAACCTCCGCCTTCGCAGAAGCCCTGATTGCCTCATCGGCGTTGGGTCTCTCCTCCGGTCTCTGAACGGGCTTCGCAGAAACCTCTCGCCCAAAAACGCAGCCCATTAAGAACAAACGGAATCGGAAAACTCATTGAATCATCCCCCCATCACATTCCAGCAATTTGGAATCAGAAGACACCGAAATTAAGGGAAAACAGAAACCCTAATGATAAATTTGCGATGGAAATGGGGAATGTGGGAGAAAACGGAAGTATGAAAGTGAATTAATATAAGGAGAAAGATTTTGGAGAGACAAAAGTAATGGAAAGCAATGATTTGGAGTCGGCCACAAATGGAGGCACAGTCAAATTCTTTTAAAACAAATCACAGCTTCATAAACACACCTTTTCAGTACATACAGACATACATACATACATACATACATAAACACCTCCAATTTACTGTTAATAAATACTCAATTTTGTTAACCAAAAACAAAAACTCAACAACTTCTGCTATTTTCAATCACACTCAGTCCACACTGAACTGACTGAGGAAGAAGATGGGATTTTTTTTTTTTTTTTTTTTTTGGGAATTTGGAACTGAGCAGAGAAAAAGAGGGATTTAAAAAAAAAATAAAAAATAAAAAATATTTGAAGAGAGAGAGAGAGAGAGAGATTTTGAATTTCTTTCTCTCTCCTCTTTGGTTTCTATTTTATTGTTATTTTTTAATTGTTTATCCAATGAGTACAACCTGAGTGTTTACTGTACTGACACGTGGCATCGTGGGATTGGGTGTGAGTGCTCGTAGGAGTGAGGAAACATACTGATTTGATTCGGAGGATCTATCCTCATGGCCTTGCTGACTTGGCAAACTCTACTACTAATATCCACATTTATTTATTTTATTTATTTGTTTCCATTTTTCAACTATTTTTTATTTTCTCAAAAAAAAAAAAAAAAAAAAAAAAAAACCAAATCTCTATTATTTTTTATTTTTAATTTATCCCTCTAAATTTTAAAATAAAAAAAATTATGTATATATATACACTAGTACATATACACGTGCTCTATTGAATTTCTTCACTTTGACATTCAGAGCACTAGACAATTTATATGTTGACTTTTACTTTGTAAGAATATGTGTAATCAAATTCACAACAAAGGGAGAAGAAGCTCAGTAAAAAGGTTGGTGAGCCTACATTGACAATCAACAAAGCATCCTATAAGGAAAACGAACTGCAATTACGACATAATTTGCTTTCGACTTCATTAACTAGCTAATACCGAAATGAAAAATGAAGTAAAAGCAGTTGTTTTTCGGGGTCGTTTGAGTGAGGTTTAATTTAACTGAACCTTGTGTTGAAAATATCGAGGCCCGTGTCGTCGTTTTCAACGGTTGAAGATAGGGAAGAGTTGAAGGCAAGAGAAGTAGAGGGTGGGTTAGGTAGAATGTCACTCCTTATGGATTTTGCTTGTTCCATGAGAGGCTGTGCTGTGCCAATAGCCTAACAAAGCAGAGCAGACGCTAAACAGGTCAACTAAGTGTATCTTGCAAATTCCAAGAACAGCTTCACATCTAAGGTTAAAATAACAAGTCATCGTTTATATCAATAAGCCCACCGCTAGCAGGTATTGTCCACTTTGGTTCGTATCGTCGTCACTTGCGGTTTTAAAACGTGTCTACTAGGGAGAAGTTTCCACACCCTTATAAGGAATGCTTCATTCCCCTCTCCAATCGATGTGAAACCTCTCCATCTCATATTCGGAAGTCAGAAGTGAGTTGAGAGGTCACTGTTGTTGAACGAGGGAGGGATTTTCTACTTAGAATCCAAGAGTGGCAAGTTTTGATTCCAAGGTATTTTCTCATATCAGTTCTATTCGTATGGTTATCAGCCATGTAGGAATACAGGGAATCATCGATCGATTTGGGGTTGACTATTTTCTCAGAAATCACGGAAAACCGACTCCCCTCAAGACCAAACCAACTTCCCGATCAACATAGACTAAATGGACTAAACCAACAAATCCAAGTGATCAAGAAGGTCTAACAGATCGAGTCTAGTTTGATTTTGTTCGACTGCACTGGCTCGTATTTTCATCCCTAGAAAGATCGATACATTACTGCTATGATCGTATTATCGGGCAAGGAGAAAGCTTGAAGAAGTCTAAATGTCAGAAGATCTAGAGAAAGCTTCGGTTTGACTGTAGTTGTAGACCTTTTATCACGGTTCCTTTGAATGGATTCTTGTCTCTAAAAAACATAAGTTTGTATTCTATTTACATTGTTCATCACCATGGAGATACTTAAGGCTACGGTTCGAACGCAATGATCGGAGCCGCTACACAGTTGCAAAATGTTTGATAATTTCCTCTCCATACTTTTGTAACAGTCCAAGCTCACCGCTTGCAGATATTATCCTCTTTGGGCTTTTCATTTGGACTTCCCCTCAAAGTTTTAAAACACGTCTACTAGGGAGAGGTTTCCACACCCTTATAAAGAATGTTTCGTTCTCCTCTCCAACCGATGTGACATTTCACAATCCACCTCCTTCGAGACCCAGCATCCTCACTTACACTTGTTCCCCTCTCCAATCGATATGGGACACCCAATACACCCACTTTTGGGGGCCTAGTGTCTTCATTGGCACACCACCTGGTGTCCACCCCCCTTCGGGGTTTTCCCTTCTAGGCTTCCCCACCCTTATAAATAATGTTTCGTTCCTCTCTAACCGACATGAGATCTCACAAACTTTTGAGGCCAATTCTAGAATAGATTTCAGATTCTTGAAGAATAACCAACTCTCGAATGAAAACATAATAGAACACTTGAAGCAACAATTAAATGAGTAAGAAGATACCAAAAATAAATGACTTCCTATCATTGACACAGCATGCTCAGCAGAAGAATCATTATGGAGCATAAAAGTATGGCACAATTCATTACATAATGATATTGTTTTGAAGAGTACTGGTGACAATTTACAACCCTTCAGATATTGATGTTACGTGAAAAAAAAAAAAAAAAACTTCATGGAAACTCAGAAAGTAGTAGGGATTCAGATAAGGAAACGCGCACCTTCTTCACGTGCACCGTCCATAACGGAGTGGCAAGTCCAACAAGCTGTTGCTTGGTAGAAAGTATCAAAAAATCGTCTGTTCGCCTAATTCTTGACCGGCCATCCCTTCCCTGAGGACCCTTTCAAAGAAGTCTTCCAATGTGTCCTTCCCATAACTTGTGTTTTTTCTG
Source organism: Cucurbita maxima (assembly GCF_002738345.1). Classification (NCBI taxonomy): domain Eukaryota; kingdom Viridiplantae; phylum Streptophyta; class Magnoliopsida; order Cucurbitales; family Cucurbitaceae; genus Cucurbita; species Cucurbita maxima. The sequence continues at coordinate 290,654 of NW_019272085.1, read as the reverse complement.
CACTATACTCTCCTGTCTCAGGATCTAAGATCAACATACTTTCAGCTGCATAGTATCTTCCAATTTTCCCGACTAAGCGGCATCTTCCATGGCGGGGACGAACTTGACAAGGAAATCAAGAATTCCAATGGCGAAATCCATAATCCCAATCGGTACATTCAAGAAGTTTGGTTCTTTCCCCAACAGCCTAAACAAGATCTCGCCTTGTTCTAACGGAGTCAACACCTTCCTGGGGCCACCAACGGGCAAAACCTGATTGATTTTATCATCACACAACACACAATCGGCGATAAACGAAGCCAAATCCTGCTTGCTGATCGGCTTGCAGGCACACAACTTACCATCACCAAACATCACATATGGCTTGCCATCCTTCACCAACTCAACTTGACCTCCTAAGCTCTTGAAAAAAGCAGTAGGCCTCACAATGCTGTATGTAAAACCACTGTCTTCTTTAGCTGCTTCCATAAGTTCAGCCTCAAATTTAAGCTTAGCACGCTGGAATTCAAGAAGGGGCTTCTGAACACAAATTGCAGAAAGCAACACAGAATGGGAAGCCCCACGATTTCTTCCAGCCACTAAACTGTTCTTCGTGGCCTCATAATCGATCTTCCAAGAATCCTTTACGCCGCCAGTTCGGCTAGCAAGGCAAGAAACAAGAACATCAATAGGAACATCCAAATCCCCTAAAGATTTCTCCAAAACATCCAAATGGGTCACATCAGAAAAGCAAATATTAGCTCCTTTCAACTTATTAGCTGCTTCTTCCTTACTATTTCTACCTCTAATTCCACTATTCTCTCTAGCAATGGAAATGACATCAAACCCTCTACTAACCAGCTCCTTAACCACAAAATTCCCAATATACCCAGTAGAACCCACCACCAAAATGTTAACATCTTTAGGGTCTTTGGCCCTAAACGAAGATTGAATCGATTTAACAATGGGGCTTCGTCTTTCCCTACTGGATTTGGGGGTTTCTGATAAACGTAAACAACAAGATCGAAAAGAGAGAGAGAATGAACTCACCGGAATCTGATAGACAAATGGAGAACAGAAACGAGTTGAGTCGCTTCTATTCACCGACGAAAGAAGGTTGAACCGCCGCCGCCGGCGGAGGAGCAAAGGGATATTGTTTTGAAGGTTGAACCGCCGATGGAAATGGCTGTGGGTTGAAGCTTTTGGAAGTGAAAGAGAAAAAAAAACGCGCGCTGAAAATGTGAGGTCGGAAATTTAGGAGTTGCATTTCCATAATGTGTGTGAATTGTTTGTTTTGAGATTTTGGCTATGTGTTGATAAATCTTACTGATTTTGTTGCCTATCACTTACTTAGGAGTGGCACCCTCCATTTATTTTCCCCAAGGACGTTTTTTTTTTTTTTTTTTTCACTCTCTCTTTATAGGAGATTAGATAGGATAAAAGTGAGTCAAAAATCCATAATCTTACTCGTAGATGGAGTCAAGTTTAATTTTAACTCAATTCTTAAACTCTTAAACTTGCTACAATGTTAATCCATATGCTTAAAGTTATATCATTGATTTGTCGATATTGAGATGAAAATAAAGATACGTCCAAAATAATTCTTTTTTTGTAAGTAAAAAACTTGAAGTAGACATTTAACCGCTTTTAAAAAAAACAAATTTAAATGTTCATGAATCAGTATTTTATTCAAAGACCAAAGTAAATCAAGCTTGAGATTTCAAGAACGGAATTTAAAAATGAAATAACACCTACCATGAAATAACACCTACCATGTACACTCTTTTGGAAGTAATTTTGCAGCATTTATAGACAATACCATTTCTATTTTGTTAGGTGCCTACTTGTCTCACCCATTGCTCAATATAGAAAATGATATCAATTTCGAGTTGTACGAGAACGTGACCTAATTCAGTAAGATATCAAGGTTGTCTATCCTTGGGGTTAATAGAGGGGTGGTGAGAGCATCTGATACATTCTTCATCAATATTGAGAAAACTCATGCAAGAACTGAATATAACTCAAATATCAAAAGATGAAGCATTCAATGGTTTGCATTTTTTATTTTCAACCATTTTCCTGGAGCTCTTGAAGTATGTATCAAAAGGAAGCTGCAATAGCTAATGCACCAAACCAACATATTAAAAAATAACACCAACAAAAACCTACTTATTTGAAGACAAATCAAGTTTCTTGACAGATGTTTGATGCTTTAGAATGAAAAGTTCAAGATGACCTTGATCGAATGGAATCTGTCTATAGGTTGTACTACTATGATCTCGAGTTCAAAGAATATTAGGTTTAGGAAGACGTTCGTTTCGAAACAAAATGGTCGGTTTTGAAAGTCCACAAAGATAGGTTCTAGGCATCTGAAAATCAAGGATGTATAATTGGTATATAGAAATAAGAGATACTAGTATAATGTATGTAGAAATGGTGAAAGCCCAAGTATAATCAGATAGTGATAAATGAAGGGATTGTAAAATCCAATACATTGACCCAAACGCCTTTGATAATTTACAAAATACACTAAATATTGATGTGCATACGTTGGTGAATGACAACTTATCAATCAAATCTGAATGGCTGATACATATTTAACATATTTATATCTACATGAATTTACAAGCAAGTATTTGATATACATGAACAACTAGTAGCACACAAGTCATTGCAGTTGCAGAATGCTTATAGAGATGCTAAGGGTGTTTTTGTGTGCTTTGTTGAGATCAGTGACTGTCAAAGGGATCACTTACAGAAACCTGAACCCGGAGCACCTCATGAACAGGACCTCGGCTAAGCACCCCAAGAACGTCTTCCCCTTCTGCCGTTACAAGTTCTGCCAAAGAGACTCGACGAGTATGTTGTTCGTCTCTCATGCGGAACCCATAAAACCATCTTCCTAGCTTCCACCATTTCACACATACATGTTTCTCTGAGATCTTGCATCTTTGAAGTGCTTCCATGACTCGATAGGCCTGCCAGGAATCGAAATCAAATCAACAACTTCAGAATTCAGATACATGATACACAAAATAAGCTGGAATCCTAATAATGATCCTATACAATTTGAATGCCGAAACAGTCTTTCATCTATACAAATTTTGTTTTATCACTCAAAAACATTTTCTAACCACTAAGTTCTTTGGCCATGAAATCATAAGCTAAATTTTGTTTTATCACTCAAAAACATTTTCTAACCACTAAGTTCTTTGGCCATGAAATCATAAGCTAGAATCTTGTGTACTTAAGACTCTAAGCTTTTAATCTTGTCCTATCTTGCTTTAGTCCTTAAACTTCGCATAAAGAATCAGTGATTAAAGCTTTACAAAGTATTTAACAAAAACCCAACATCGAAGTCTACTTCGCATAAAGAATCAGTGATTAAAGCTTTACAAAGTATTTAACAAAAACCCAACATCGAAGTCTTTAATTTACTTATTTGACAAGAAAATGTCCATGTAAACAACAGTTTGAAACTATGTATATTAGGACAGTGTCAAATTTCCAAAATATATTTGGAGTTCTGAACAAATGGCTACAGAAGAAACAATAGCTGGACAGTGTCAAATTTCCAAAATATATTTGGAGTTCTGAACAAATGGCTACAGAAGAAACAATAGCTGAGACTAAAAATGAATTTTTGTGCAAAGTTCAGGACTAAAATAGAGCCTTTGAAGATTTACGGGGGTCAAAATGGAACAACTATAAAAGTTCACAACCAAAATATATTATAAACCTACAAATGATTGAACAAAAATAGTAAAAAGCAGTATAAAAGTTCACAACCAAAATATATTATAAACCTACAAATGATTGAACAAAAATAGTAAAAAGCAGCAGGCGTACAGGGATTTCAAGCAAATTTGTGCAGTAGTGTAAGCCAACCAAGTTCAGCAGCCCGTTAAGTTGAGGTTTGAAAAGCACCATTTGAACATCTATAAAACTAAGCTTCAAATCCTGCAAGCCGAGTATTGTCCTGAGATAGTCTCCACCCTCAATCGGTGTCAAAGGAGGGCATTGAATCCTGCAAGCCGAGTATTGTCCTGAGATAGTCTCCACCCTCAATCGGTGTCAAAGGAGGGCATTGTTCTATAAACTTGACTGCTGCTTGGGCTCTTCCCAATATCTCAATATGCCTCAGGATGTAGAAGCTTTTCCATCCCTGGAAGACGTTTCATTTTGTTCGTTCACAAACATAATTATAACAATAAATTCAACAACAGACTCAAGATCAACATCCAACTTAAGTCCACTCAAGATAAATATCCAAAGTATGTTCAAATCATTACATACAGGGATGAAGAAAATTCGAAAGGGCTCATTCAACTATTGAACAAAAAAGTTTTCAAATCTCTTCATTGCTTCCAAGAAACTAAGAAATACACGTAAATTCACATCACAAATGAGATACTTAACACATCATATGATGATCACAAGGCCAATGAAATAACATGAAGATGACTTCAAGTGATGGTGAAATAACTAAGATATATCCGCCGTAAAGGCCAATGAAATAACATGAAGATGACTTCAAGTGATGGTGAAATAACTAAGATATATCCGCCGTATGTTTCACTAAATAATCGACCATTTCAGATAGAGACAGCTACATTTGAATTACGAAGCAGAAAGAACAAAAAAACATCCTTTTAATTCTCTCAATTGATTTCAAGCTACATTTGAATTACGAAGCAGAAAGAACAAAAAAACATCCTTTTAATTCTCTCAATTGATTTCAAGAATCCTAAATATAGTAACCATGTAAATGGATAATCCAATATGGTAAATAATTAACCGAGGCCGAAAAAAAAGGAGATTAAGATATAAAAAGAGCACCATGGATATGGGGAATTTTGCGGGAGTTGACCCGAAAAAAAAGGAGATTAAGATATAAAAAGAGCACCATGGATATGGGGAATTTTGCGGGAGTTGACGAAGAAGAACCAGTAGATGAAGAAGCATAGATATAAGGCCATCTTTCTCTTGCAAGAGACTCCCACAAACAATCGGAATCGAAAAGTTCCCGACATAACCGCGAGCAACAGCCCAAAGCACAAATGTCCGATGCCTTCATCACAGCCCAAAATCCACAGAGAAAAATCGATTAATCCCAAAGAACCTTCAAGTAAAATAAGAAGATCAGAATGACACAAAAATCTGCTTGAACCTGAAGAGAAGAAGCAATTTTCAGGGCAACATCAAGTGGAAGATGGAGCAACCCCATTTTCGATTGCTCTCAATTTTCTTCTTTCTCCGCTCAAAATTATCAATCGAGATTTAACCTGGAGAATCCTCGAACGATCAGCAACGATCGATTTCATGGGAAGAAAGAAATGAAGAAGGAAAACCACCGATTGTACTGAATCCCTAACCGAGCTTGCTTCCCAACGGAGTATGCTGAAGTTGAGGACTCGTGGAGAAGGGCTTTGACGATGAGCACACGTGGAAGTTCTTGCACGCATTATTTTTCACAAGTAATTTATTTTTTAAATAATTATTTTTTTCAAGTTAAAAAGTTCTTGCACGCATTATTTTTCACAAGTAATTTATTTTTTAAATAATTATTTTTTTCAAGTTAAATTATTAAATCTCTAAATTTGTGCCTATTCAAAATTAATCAATATTTATACCGAAGAAATAGCCGAAAGCAACATGGTATGAGAGTCATGCTCTAACTTAGTCATGTCAATAGAATCTTCAAATGTAGAACAAAGAACTCCAAAAGAAAGGAGTAGGCATACTAAAACATGACTAAAACTCAAAAAAAAAAAAAGTCGAGCCTCGATTAAGAGGATGCATACTTTGTTCGACTAATTTAGGGAATGATCATAGGTTTATAATCAAGGAATACTATTTCTATTGGTGCGAGACTTTTTGGGGTGCGAGCTTATACTCAAAGTAAACAATATCATATCATCGTGGAAAGTCGTGTTCATCTAGCATCGAACACGATAATTGATATTCATATAGCTTTTTAATAAGATTATATTTAAATAGTAATAAAAATATAAGGGATATTTTAGTCCAATAATTATTTATAGATTTTTTTTCTCCAAATTTAGTAATTATTCATTTATCTAAAAAAATAAAAAATAAAAATAAAATTTACATAGTTTTTCATTAAATTATTAGTTGGTCGCCAATTTAATGCATTTTTATATATGCAGCCAAGTAAAATAAAAATGTACTCCAACCCAACATTAATGCTAAAGGCCTGTTTGGCCACGAGGTTAAGCAACTCTTTATCTTATTCTCCCTTTTCTTTTCTTTTAAATTAATTTGGAATAATTTTATTAAGTTTACTCTTACATGGTAACTTTTGTCACATTAAAATTATTATTATTAAAAATATATTAACTAAAATTTGACAATTGAGAAAGAATTATGAAATTAGATTCAAAAAAATTATATGTATATATATAATAATAATAAATTCGATTAGTATATTGATTTCATGAAAGACTCGGAGGCAGTTGTAGAGGAGAAATTATCCGAGGAGGCAGTCGTAATAGGGTTAGTAGGTTTCCATCAGAGAGAAATTGTAACTGCCCAAGCCCACCATTAGCAAATATTGTCTACTCTGACCCATTACGTATCACCATCAGCCTCGTGGTTTTGGTTTTAAAAATGCGTCTACTAGAGAGAAATTTTTCCACACCCACATAAGGAATGCTTCGATCCTCTGTTCAATCGATATGGGATCTCAAGCTGGCACACCGCCCGATGTCTGGCTTTGATACCATTTGTAACCGTTCAAGTCCACCACCAGTAGATATTGTTCGCTTTGATCTATTACGTATCTTGGTCGGGCTCATGATTTTAAAACATGTCTACTAGGAAGAAATTTTTACACTTTTATAAATAATATTTCATTTCATATAGAGTTACGTATCGCCGTCAGCCTCATGATTTTAAAAACGCGTCTACTAAAGAGAGATTTTTCCACACCCATATAAGGAATGTTTTGATCATCTGTTCAATCGATGTGGGATCTCACAATTCACTCTTTTTAGGGGCCCAGCATTCTAGCTGATACACCGCCCGATGTCTGGTTTTGATACCATTTGTAACCGTTCAAGTCCACCACTAGTAGATATTGTTCGCCTTAACCTATTACGTATCTTGGTCAGTCTCACAATTTTAAAACATGTCAGGAAATTGAGTGAGAAGTAAGTAGACGAGTGTTGATTCATTAAAAGCACCACACCAACCCCATAACTTTCCCACCTCCCAGCTCTTAATTTCCATTCCTATTATAAATTTTGTGTCCCACTTTCTTGGGAATCCAAACCCTAATCGTCTGAGAGAGGGAAGATGGAAGTGGAGAGAAGATCAGTGAAAAAGGGAGAAGAAGAAGAAGAAGACATGAACAAGAACGTAATGGTTAACCATATGGCTCAAATGGGTTTTAGGGTTTTGGGATTTGTATTGAGCTTAGTGGCAGCCATTGTCGTCGGACTCAACAAACAGTCCAAGGTTGTTCCTCTTACTGTCTCCCTCAACCTTCCTCCTTTGGATTATACTCTCATCGCTAACTGGCATTACTTGTCTGCTCTCGTGTAAGTCTTTTCTCTCTCCCGCTCCGTTTTTTCTTTCTATACCTTCATTTTCGTCTTTCGAGTTTAAATCGAGCCCGGTACGAAGATTTGAATGTCTACCCTTTTAAAACATGTTTGTTTTAATGTTTTTTTCGGTATCTGTTATCGATTTTATCACTCAATTAGTGATGTTTTTCGTCTAGCTGGAGATTTAAACTCATGATGGTATGATCAGTAGAACTATCTAGATTTAAACGAGTCAAAGGAGGTGATATTATTTCGAGTTTTCAAAAAATTTAACTTTTAGGTAGAATTAGAAATTAACAATAATTGACAATAATGAATATGGTCAAATATTTGTTAAAAATATAAATACGATCAACTTTTAGGAGCAAAAATAATAAAACTTTTGGTGTTAATTATTGAGTTAAGTATAGCTATTATGAATTTGGTACCTTGACACGTTGGATATTCATATACATATAGATAAAAGTGAAGATGGTATTGGATTAAAAGTATGTCGTGTTTTTTAGGTATCTTTTATCGACGAACGTGATAGCATGTTCGTATAGCTTCCTATCGTTTGCTTTTTTGTTAAAAAACAAGAACAAGGACAACATCGTAGCGTTATTGGTAATCGTTCTCGACACGGTCATGGTAGCGCTACTCTTCTCCAGCAGCGGAGCTGCGGCAGCAGTCGGAGTCATTGCGTACCACGGGAACTCACACGTGCAATGGAATAAAGTGTGCGATGTATATGGTAGATTTTGTAAGCAAATGGCAGCGTCTACTGTGCTCTCTCTTGCTGGTGCTGTAGTATTTATGTTGCTAGTTGTGTTGGCTTCTGTGGGCCTCCAGAAGAGGCCCAAATAAATGGGCTGGGCTTTGGTCCTAAATTTAAAGCATCTTCATAGCCCATATAAATGGGCTTTGGCTCTGTTCCTCACAGCCCAATTTAAAGGTTAGGTTATCAGTCGTGGAATTGAAAATGTTAAAAGAAGACTATTTATGCATTATATTTTTATTTACCTCAATCTCTTTTTCTCTAAAAAAAAAATTAAAAAAAAATATTTATCAATCGAGCATAGTTCAATCATTAAAATATTTAATATTCTTATTAAAATTTGAGCTTGAAAAAAAAAATTATGCACCATATTTAAAACGAAAATAAAAAAAATGTATATTAGTTTTAAAAAAATAATTTTTTGCAGGTGAAAATGTATTGATTATTTTATTATTACTATTAATTCTAAGCTACTAATTTTTAGGCATATCTTTGTATATTCTTAATTAATACATTATTAATTTAAATAACTTATTTAAAAGATTTTTATTAGTGTTTAATTCGAAGATTAAAACATTTAATAATAATGAATTATTTATGAGCTTGACGAGATTCGTGGCATAATATTTGACTTTAGTGATGTACGAGTCCAATCTAATTTTAAAACGACATCATATTAATAAATTATGGTTGAATTTTGCAACGTAAATAGAAATGGCTATAACATTAATTAATTAAAATGAAAATGAGTGTCACCCACCAAGTAAGGAACATAACTGCTCTGATCAACCACTTTTGGCACCAAATATTTAATTTTCCCACATTTTCTGATCCACATTTTCCCATCATCCAAACACTCTTCTTCTTGTTCCTCTCAATTGAACAAAGCAATGAGTGGTGGTGGGAAGTTGGAAGGGGTTCTTAGGGTTTTGGGGTTTGTGTTAACTTTGGTGGCAGCCATTGTTGTGAGGCTTGACAAAGAAGCAAAAGTGGTTCCTTTTTCTATCTCCCCAAACCTTCCTACTTTCGACGTTGTTGTGGTCGCTAAGTGGCATTACTTGTCTGCTTTTGTGTAAGCTTCTCGTTCTTTCTTTTTTCTTTTTCTCTCTATGTTTTAGTCTTTCAAGCTCACTCGAGACCACTTTCCGCTGCTTTTGTTTGTTCTTTCTACGTTTTAGTCTTTCAAACTCACTCGAGATGTAACCATTCAAGTCCATCACTAACAGATATTGTCATGATTTTCCCTTTTGGGCTTTCCCTCAAAGTTTTAAAACGCGTCCATAAGAGATTTCCACACCTTCATAAGAAATGTTTTGTTCTTCTCTTCAACTCTCATGTGAAGAGATTTTCCCTTTTGGCTTACTCTCGAGACCAACCTCCCAACCGTTGAATTATGTTTTTTTTCTCCTCTATAATTTGAGCTAGGTACATGTTAGCATGGTGAGTAGTAAACATTAAGAATAAATATATGTTTTGTTGTGAAGGTACCTTTTTGCAGCCAATGTAATTGCAAGCTTATACGGACTACTGTCGTTGACTATTTCATTAGCAAACAAGAATCGAAGCGATGTATTAGCTTTACCGATCACCATTCTCGACATCGTGATGGTGGTGCTGCTCTCTTCCAGCGGCGGGGCCGCCATAGCCATTGGAATTATCGGCTACCACGGTAACTCGCACGTGCGGTGGAACAAAGTGTGCGATACATTTGGTAGATTTTGCAAGCAAGGGGCAGCTGCTTCTGCTCTCTCCCTTGCTGGAGCCACCGTCTTTATGCTGTTAGTTATATAGTTGTTGTGGGCCTTCAAAAGAGGCCCAAATAAATGGGCTTTCGGCCCTCTTTCTCAATTCAATTTTCATTTTACTTCCTTCCATACAATTCAACTAGCTAAAGCTAAACCATATCTTCGATATAAGTTAATTTACTATCTTAGCCTTCGGCAGCATGATGCATATCTAATAGAATTTGATTAAGGAACCTATTAGATACAAAATTGAAAGTTAAGAACGTAATATACTTTAAAAAGTTAGTATATTATATGGTCACAAATTCATTATACCTGGGTTTCTTTAAGACCCCACCAATGGAGGAAGAAGAATTAACAACCTGAAAAAACAACAGTTTCCAAGATTCCACAACCCAATTACTCAGAAATGCAATGTTTGAAGTGATATTAATGGGAGATATATATATATATATATATATATATATATATATATAACTGATACAGAACCCAACCAACCAAACCCTCTTAACATATGATGATGATGATGATCTCTATCACTGTGGGAGAACTGGAGGAGCTATGGCGCGCGTGTTGTACGATTGGCAGTGGCAGCATTTCTTCCCAATTATGTGAAAGCACGCTTCAGTCGTGTCGTTGCAGTCGTTGCACAAAATCCATACCTGCAAAACGTAGCTCTAATTTTCTAGTTCTGATATCATGAAAGTTCTCAGAAATGGAGAAAAAAAGGTTCGAATAACGGGAAAGCAGTAAGCATTAGGCGTTTCTTTTGTACCATTGATTCATATTTAAGTGTTCATAACAAGTAAGCATTAGGTGTACGTAAAAGATAATGTCCAGAAATCAAAGATTCAAGTTGGCTGATTCAATCAGCCAACAATCTTCAGGTAAATATAACAATACATATAACGATACGAAGGATGACAAGTGGCTGAAGACAGTAATATAATCAGCCAACAACTTCGGGTAAATATAACGATACGAAAGACGACAAGTGGCTAAAGACAGTAATNCTTGCTATTAAACTCCAAGTAAACACACGCTTAATGAATAAAAAAACAAGAACTAAGAATCATAATATTTACATCATCATCATAGAATTTGCATATTTCACAGAAATACTCCCCCATATTAACCCCACAATTCGTGCAAACTCGAGCAACCTGCAAATCGTGGTAAATATTAACAAAAAAAAGTCTGACAGTCAGTTAAATATGAAAAAAGACAAACAATTGCCTCCACAGCTCTACGACATGTTTGACTTTACAACTGCTTAAAAACATATTTTTAAGTAATTAGATAGTCGTTCCGAACAAGCTCGTTACTTTCCGACTTGGCTTATTCTGAGGGTTAAAAGAACTAGTGGAATCTACATATTTCTTCACGAAGTAGACAAGATCAAAACTCAGAAGGGTATAACAAGATAGAAATAATATTCACATACTGGCTGCTCCGTGTCACAAACCGCACAGACAACCTGATTCAGGTTTAGGAAAAGATATCAAATGGCTGTCATTGCATACTTCACGCATAGGAGTAAAAAATCAATGAAAGGAATGAGATAAAGATATAGAAAACCATACTTGTTTAACATCGAAACGGTTGAGTTCATGACGATCAAAGGGTCTGGTCATCACACTCTAATGCATCAAAGAATGAAAAACGTAAGCAAAAGTAAACCAGAAAGTAAAGAACAACAATCAATAACAAGAACAGACCGTAGCTTCGTTATGGCAATGGCGACAGGGGTAGATTTCATTACAACATGGGGCTCGAATCTTACATCTCCTGCGATAATGCTTGCATCTAAAAACAACCCACAAATTAAAAACAGAACTCAAATCAAGAAAACCCCAGTTCAAGAATATTTACATAGAGCATCAAATGAACGAAAAGAAACAAAAGGGGCAACGAAAAACGGAATGGAGAATTGGGTTTTTACCCATAGCCCATCTTCCCAAAATCGAAACGATCATCGGCTGAGACTTCCATTGAAGGGTCAGGCGGAGAGGGAAGAGAGGCGACGGAAGAGCTTCTTAAAAGGGAAAGGAGGGCTGTTTGGTTGTTGATTCAATATCTCCCCAAAAGGAAATGTTAATGATGGAGACCCCAAATTTATATCCACCTTCTGCATCTCGATTTGCAATTTTCCTGCATAAAAAATTAGCAAAGATAGAGCGCTTGCAATAAATTATATTAAATCTTAAGAAACGCCCACTTCAAGAGAGAGAAAGAGAGAGAGGATCCGTAAAGGATAAGGTGGGTCGAAGACTGACATGGGCAGGTGAAAGGGGGAGGCGCCGAAATTTTAGCGAATGGGGAATTCAATGAAGGGTAAGAACTGGTAAGCCAAGAAACTGATTGGGGCATTTTAACAAACACTTTGAAGGCAACGAGGATTCCAAAACTTCTCTCGTCACTTTTTCTTTCTGAGAAAGAAACTTCTTCTTCCCTCACTTGATGGAGAAGAGGAGGGGAAGAGAATGAGAATCCCAATGCAATTCAGTTCACTAATTCTGGAAGCCATTACCGTACAAAAATTATCTTACAAGTTTTTTTTTTTTTTTTTTTTTTTCTTTCTTGAATTTCTCTAGATTAACTAAATGAGACCATGTAGTATTCATGTATATAATATCGTAAATATTCAAGTTGTACTTGAATGAATTGAACATATAAGACAGGTTGTAACCCACAAGAAGATTATTGAGAAGGACGTCTTAGTTTGTGAGATCCTATATCAGTTGAATATCCGTTGAGAAGAGAACGAAATATTTTTTATAAGGTTGTAGAAACTTCTCTCTAACAAAAGCTTTTTAAAATTTTTGAGAGGAGCTTGGGAAGAAAAGTAAAAGACAATATTAGTAGGTTTGAACTATTATAAATGATATCCAAAACAGATATGAGGTGATGTGCCAACTAAGAGGCTGAGCTTGAAGAGAAAGATAGGTAGAGAGAATCCCATATAATTATTTAAAACTCAAATAATTTTTATTTTTGTTTTTATGGAATTAAAAAAACTATTGAAATCACGCTCATTCCATTAAAATAACTCGCTAATAGTATATATTTAATTACTCAAATTTAATTTAATAAAAATTGATTTTCTTATAGTAAAAATGATTTTGAATAATTAATAATTGAAAACAAATTTAATAAAAATATAGTTATTTATGTTTGATAAAATATTTTAAAATTAAATTATAATTTAGACGATAGTTAAAATTTCAGGTTATAGTATATTATAAACCATAAGACAAGTGGTAACTATAAAATTAATAATTATTAATTAATTTTGAAACATGATTTTAGCTTATAATTATTATTTTACAAAATCATATAATTTACAATATAATATTTTAATTTAATAAAAAAATAAATTTAATTTATAACCTTAAAAAATATTATATTTATTAAAGTATACATATATTTATATTTTCACAAATTATTATTTCACTATTTTTCTCCATTTTACTAATTATTAAAATATTAAAAGTTGTTCAGAAATTCTTTTAACTCCATAAAAAAAATAAAAAAAATAAAAAAAAAAGGTTGAAGGGCATTTTTGAAATAAGTAGTATTTTTAATGTCTTTTTTGGAATTACCCTTTTTCTTTTTTCTTCGTTGAAACAGTTTCCAAGTTCGGTTGAAGGGTAGAGCTTCAAATCCTCCATTTTCGACCTTCAAAGGAACGAGAAAGACGGATCGGTAATGGCCATGGAGGAGGGGGAAAGAACCCTAACCAACCAAATTCCGCTCATACGATCTTCATCATTCCAACGCGATTATAACAGCATCAATCAACAACAACGAAAAACTGACCTCTCCGCTTTGATTTGCTTTCTTCTTTGCTCTCGATCTCTCCCTCTTCATTGTTAAAGCGGGAGAGATCCAATTTCTCCTTCTTGTTCTTCGCTGCCTGTTCTTCTCCATTTTGCCTCCAATCGCCGACGTTCATCGCCTCAACCATGGGCTGCGGAGAGTCGAAACTTGCTGTGGCCACCGCCGATGGTAGCCTCCCCCGCAAGAAATCTAGTGCCAAACGAACCAAGAGCAGCCGCAAAGCCGTCGATGGATCGAAGAGTGGCGCTGATTTACCTGTGGCTGAAACGAACCAAGAGCAGCCGCAAAGCCGTCGATGGATCGAAGAGTGGCGCTGATTTACCTGTGGCTGATTTGAAGACCGATGAGGAGAAAATCGACGGCGATGTGAAGGTTAAATTGGATAACAAAATGGAGCAGCGAGTAGAGGAGAAGAGCGATGTGCAGAAAATCGACGGCTCTGTGAAGAATGAAACGAAGNTCATTCCAACGCGATTATAACAGCATCAATCAACAACAACGAAAAACTGACCTCTCCGCTTTGATTTGCTTTCTTCTTTGCTCTCGATCTCTCCCTCTTCATTGTTAAAGCGGGAGAGATCCAATTTCTCCTTCTTGTTCTTCGCTGCCTGTTCTTCTCCATTTTGCCTCCAATCGCCGACGTTCATCGCCTCAACCATGGGCTGCGGAGAGTCGAAACTTGCTGTGGCCACCGCCGATGGTAGCCTCCCCCGCAAGAAATCTAGTGCCAAACGAACCAAGAGCAGCCGCAAAGCCGTCGATGGATCGAAGAGTGGCGCTGATTTACCTGTGGCTGATTTGAAGACCGATGAGGAGAAAATCGACGGCGATGTGAAGGTTAAATTGGATAACAAAAGGGAGCAGCGAGTAGAGGAGAAGAGCGATGTGCAGAAAATCGACGGCTCTGTGAAGAATGAAACGAAGAACAAGACTGAGCAGCAAGAAGAGAAGAAGACCGATGAGGAGAAAATCAATAGCGCTGTGAAGATTGAAACGGAGAACAAGACTGAGCAGCAAGAAGCGAAGAAGAGCGTCGAGGAGAAAATCAGTAGCGCTGTGAAGATTGAACCGGAGAACAAGACTGAGCAGCAAAAAGAGAAGAAGAGCGATGAGGAGAAAATCAATAGCGCTGTGAAGATTGAACCGGAGAAAAAGACAGAGCAGCAAGAAGAGAAGAAGAGCGATGAGGAGAAAATCAATAGCGCTGTGAGGATTGAACCGGAGAACAAGACAGAGCAGCAAGAAGAGAAGAAGAGCGATCAGGAGAAAATCAATAGCGCTGCGAAGATTGAACCGGAGAACAAGACAGAGCAGCAAGAAGAGAAGAAGAGCGATGAGGAGAAAATCAATAGCGCTGTGAAGATTGAACCGGAGAACAAGACAGAGCAGCAAGAAGAGAAGAAGAGCGATGAGGAGAAAATCAATAGCGCTGTGAAGATTGAACCGGAGAACAAGACAGAGCAGCAAGAAGAGAAGAAGAGCGATGAGGAGAAAATCAATAGCGCTGTGAGGATTGAACCGGAGAACAAGCCAGAGCAGCAAGAAGAGAAGAAGAGCGATGAGGAGAAAATCAATAGCGCTGTGAAGATTGAACCGGAGAACAAGACAGAGCAGCAAGAAGAGAAGAAGAGCGATGAGGAGAAAATCAATAGCGCTGTGAAGATTGAACCGGAGAACAAGACAGAGCAGCAAGAAGAGAAGAAAAGCGATGAGGAGAAAATCAATAGCGCTGTGAAGATTGAACCGGAGAACAAGACAGAGCAGCAAGAAGAGAAGAAGAGCGATGAGGAGAAAATCAATAGCGCTGTGAAGATTGAACCGGAGAACAAGACAGAGCAGCAAGAAGAGAAGAAGAGCGATGAGGAGAAAATTAATAGCGCTGTGAAGATTGAACCGGAGAACAAGACAGAGCAGCAAGAAGAGAAGAAAAGCGATGAGGAATAGCGCTGTGAAGATTGAACCGGAGAACAAGACAGAGCAGCAAGAAGAGAAGAAAAGCGATGAGGAGAAAATCAATAGCGCTGTGAAGATTGAATCGGAGAACAAAACAGAGCAGCGCGAGGAAAAGAAGAGCAATGGCGATGCGGCGGAGGTCCAGCAAGTGGAGAAGGAGGTAGCGAAAACAGAGAAGAAAATAACCGGCGACGGCGAGAAGAAGGAGAAGGACGTCGTTAATGGCGGTGCTGTTGAAAAACAGGTGGCCGGCGAGACGAAAACAGAGAAGGACGCTGTTGTTAATGGCGGTGGAAGTGAAGAAGAGCAGGGAGTTAAACCTGCCAAAGAGAAGCAATTGGCCGGAGAAACGAAGGCAGAGAAGAAGGAAGGCAGCAACAATGGCGTCGTCGTCGTCGAACAAGTAATCAAACCTGTTGAAGAAAAGAAATTAGCCGAAGAACCGAAAAATGGTCAGTAAAATTTTGACACAATGCAACCAAATTATTTCCAACTTATTTCACAAAAGGATTATTTGAAGTAATTCATTAAAAAGTGGTGAAATTATGTGGACAGGAGAAGGAGAAGGAGAAGGAGAGGCAGTGAAAGTGAAAGAAGCAGCAGAAGCTCAAAGCTCAGGCACTCCCCTTCTTCCCACGCAGGAGAAGACTGTGAAAGATGCCAATGTTTCTTCTTATGCAGGGAAATGCAGCAGCTGATTCGGCAGTGAAGGAAAAGAAATAGATGACAAAAAGTGGAAAAGAAACCGATTGTTGATGATGTTGTAAAGATCATAAAATGTTCATCATTTTTTATTATGTTAATAACAACTCCTCTGCCTCCAAATATTCACCATTTTTATTTAACCATAATATCTACGCTTTCATTTCTGAGTAATTATTTGCTTTTTACTTTTTATTTTTAAAATTAAGTTCATAAATATTTTATCCTTTGTTTTNTTTCAAAAACTTGATTTTTTTTTTTTTTTTTTTTTTTTTTTGAAGTTTGGTTAAAAATTTATGTTTTCTTGAGAGAAAAAAAAAATGAAAATCATTATTGATGAGAAAATAAGGAAAAAAAAAAAAAAAGAAGGTTAACAAATATGACCTAAATTTTTATAATCCATCAAATTGGACCTTATTTTATACATAGATAAGTGTTCTCCAACTATTACCCTCAATTCAATTTTTTATTGATTAACCCATTATTTTTAACCAAAAAAAATTAATAAAATAAAGTTTGACAGATGATTAAGTTTGATTAATTTATAAATTTACTACAAAATAACTTTGCCAAAGTCGTCAAATTTCAATAAATTTAGTTCTTATATCGTGCTAAATTTAAAGTAAATACAAATATTTTTTAAAATAATTTTTTGAATGAACACAAAATGATGAAATAGTTGGAGTTGGAAAATTTAGAGTAAAAGGATAAATAATACGTCACGTAAAAAAAAAACAGTTTTTAATTTTAAAAAATTAGTTTTTACTTTAAACTAATTCAGTCTAAAAAATAGTTTTTAAAAACTAACTTTTAGAATTTAATTAATAATTGAAATTTCCATTGATTAAAAAAAAATATTTACAAAAAAGTGAGAACACAAACACAAAATTTTCAAAAATCAAAACTCCAAAACCAAGTCTAATCTAATAACCACTTAGTTTTCTTTTGCTCTCAAGGAAATATTTGAATGGTTAATCAAATTTCAAAAAAAAAAAAAAAAAAAAAAAAAAAAA
>NW_019272085.1:267938-273034 GCF_002738345.1 Cucurbita maxima | reverse complement strand
AAAAAAAAAAAAAAAAAAAAAAAAAAACTATGGCTTAGTTTAATTTTTAAAATATAGATAAAAAAAAAAAGTAAATGTATAAATAAAACGAACCTGTGGCTTTCAAAACCATTCCCATCCTCCTCCTGATCCCTCGAACTTAGCACTATCCAAAACCCTAAACCCTAAACCCTAAACGCCCCCGACACCCTAAACCTTAAACGCTGACAGTTCCCTACATTAGAATTCAAAGCAAAAAACAACAAATAACAATATACAAAAACATGATTATTACATTCATGCTGTTCTACGACGTTTCATCTTATTGCAATTTTCTTCTATCCACATTATTTGAAAACTACCAATTTTCAGTGAAACAATCTTTACAATAATATACATTTTCTCATATGTACAAATAAACAGCTTAACTATCACAAGGTTGGATATTTACCAGCCGAACCGCCACACTGATCAGCCTTTACACAATTGCATCTCGAACAAGGTTGGAAATAACTCAAATGGCACGCGACCCCTCCACAGTCTTCTTTAAGATTATCATGGGCAAGAAAGTACTCGGTCATAGAATGAACGCTACCAGGATTTACCTTCGAGTGAGGACGGTTCCTTCAATCAATCTGATAAGAGGAATTTCAGGATCCCTAGAGAAAACTCTGTTACCATTCAGATCGGTCGTTCCATACGATGCCGCCAGTGGAGGATCCATTACAAATCTACATGATCTCCATGCTGGACTACTTAGCTCAACCCCATAGTACACCAAATGATCTGAAACACTTTTTCCAGAGACAGACCTGTCACATTGGCAATATTTTAAAGCTTTCTTTAGATTACTAAATACAGATTTTCATTGTTGGAAATTCGTAGCTAAGAAATAGCAACCAAATTCCAGAATCAAATCCATAATAAGTGATGCCGCTCATCAACATCTGATCAAACAAGAGAAGAATTACCTGCAACAAGATGGGTCTTCACCAGAACCATCACAAACCTTTTCAACTTGATAAATGAAACTTCCAAATCCAACATCATAAAGCCACACCTGCAGATTATTGGAATTTTAAGTTACTTAAAAGGGGCTAATTTAGCAGAGAAATATGTAATGTTTCTGCCATTTGAGTCTGAAATGTGTACAACTTTTAGGCTTACTGGCATTGAATATATACAAGTACCATTTGCAGAGCCCTAAAGAAGCATTAGTTTTTTTTTTTTTTCAGCTTCACAATTGCAACCAAATATTAACTACAGTAAGATCTCCTTATAACTCAAGGGAACAGAAGTACAACTCTTCAAGTAACCTACTACAGTTGGGTTTCTGTAGGAAAAAGCAGTGGTGATACCACTTATCTTCATCTTTAAAAAAATTTTAAAACTCTCTTGAAAGTTAAATTTAATTTTACAACCCTCATTTCACCGATAAAGGTAAGACGTACTGTTTGAAGGATGTTTAGAAATGTCTTCCAAGAGCAGAGAGATTTAACATTGTTGTGTTTGCAAACGAAAGGAACTGCTAAAAAAGGAGATTGTGCACGATTTTTCCCATCAAGTTCACACCATCACATGTCCTAAGTAGCTTTGTATAGTTCAAAGTATCAATGAAACATACCTCTCTAGGAAAATGGCGATATGTCTTTCTAGGAAAATAAGAATAAAATGGAGGCAAATGGGGGACGATATCATTTCCATTTGTAACTCGAAATGTATTTGGCACTATATTGCTATAGTAAGATGCAAATACTGCATTGCCAATACGAGGCTGTCCAAATGTCATAACCTGGACATTCTGGTAATTGTGGCTAACCTGCATTGAATAGAAAATCATCAGCATAATGCATCGATCAAACAAGAGAATCTAAATTAAAACCTAACATAAAAACATTCATATCTTCCTAAGATTCTAAAAATATTGAAAACAAGAATGTTCAAGCACCATTTAGGTGGTTTGACGATAGCTTTCCATTCTGTAGTAAAAGAAATGTTCAAGCACTACACAGGCAGTCAAAATATATTTTTAACTTCAACCACAAATGGCTACTGGAGTATGTTGACTAATTTTGCAAAATTTTAAGACTACTAAGTGTCAAAGACTTTTGGCCATCATATCTTTCAGAAAAGCAATGCAACAATTATCAAAGTTATCAAGCAAGGAAGAAGCTGACGTCACGTACTGCAAGATCCAGGCCACAAAATGCTGCCATTGCCCCTCCCATTGAATGTCCAGTCACCATGATGTCAAGGTTACCATAGAACTTCCTGGCTCTTTCAACAGCACTTACTATCGCAGGGCGTATTGTTGTATTGTGATAAGCAAAATAAAACCCATGGTGCACCTGAGGTAACAAGAACTGAAGTTATTGCGTCTCTCTCTAACAGCTTAACATTGAGTTTTAGTAAAAATGATGAGATGAAGGTTCTCTTCAAGGACTGAGGTCGGAATCCTACTTGAGTACTGTTATTTAAAGAAAATCAAAGAAAAACTAAGAAACACCACTACACAAGTAGAAGGCTATTTAGAACCTTAGAGTAAATGGAAATTCTGTAAACCAAGAACTCTTAATTATTTAACTCCTCTGTTCTAGTTAGTTATTCCTGATCGTGAACTTTGTACTCCTTATATCTGTGTGTGTGTACTTATATATGTGAACTTTGTATTCCTTTCTAAATTAAATATTTTAGAAGTTCAAAAAGGTTCTTATATCTTTTTTCTAAGACTTCAAATAGATTGCATGTCTTGTCTGCAACTCTATTCTCTTCAACTTGTTGTGTTTTAAAACTCTAAATTAGGCTCATCTCCATGCTCCCAGTGCTCACTTAATCCTTCAATATGATATAAAAGAAATATCATCCAATGGTAAAATCTTGAGGTTTTATACAAGCACTAGAAGTAACTCCACCCAATGTAATCTTCTTTTATATTATCATAGAAGAGGACTTAAACAAGCACTAAGAGTGTGAGGTGGACAAGACCTACAAGCTTTTTCAAAGACAACTTTCAATCTAGCATATGCAAAAGAACAGATAACAGAAACTTTTCGCAACACACACCATTGCATCCGGCATGCCAGGGTACATCTGGTCAAGCTGCTTCCAGTATAGGTCTTCAATCCAGTTCTGTATGCTGTAAATAAGGTTTAAATACATAAGATCAGACCATCACCAACCCCCAAACACCAGAGGTGTTAATATGGTTATATTTATCTTTACAAGTCAACAAATGATTTGATTAATTAGTTTCATCAAATAGAAAGCAAGGACAAAGTTACAGAAAAGCATAATACCAGTGGAATAGTTTACAGGGAAAACCTTGTATGCTTAATCAATAGTTTGTACGTTCAAAGTGTCAAGGTATTACTGTCTTTAGATCAGTTTTTTCACTCTCTAAATGAAAAGGCTATACACCAGAAGCAAAATGAAGCTATTTTTCCACTATAAAAGACCAAATCATTTGTTCCAATGAAATTTTGCAAACCGATAAACCTCAATTTGCTCACCTGTTTTCTTGAGTTCCTCTAAAAGCAATAACGATAGCATTAAGACTCTTTGATACTCCGACATATGACTGCAGCAAAGTACAAAAACGATATCACAACAACAAATGTCAACCAAGCTCGACTAGTTTCCCAAAAACCATCCAATGAAATATACCTGTAGGCAGTGCTGGACATCAACAACCAGTTCTATAACTTCAAACCCCTGTTTCCATGGAAATGAACATAAGTGCCGATTATTTTGACTAAAAGAAAACTAACTGCCTCAATATACACAGAACTTGAATATCAAAGATGTCTAGTACTTGTCTACACCCCCTGAAAATCATCAGATTACCTAAGTACCTGAGTCAGGTCATCACATCTTGAGCATGTCCAAGTAAACAGTTCCGTTAAATCAGATATGTACGCCTGAAATCACAAATTGCTTAATTCAAGCGAATGACGTAACTATAAGTAGCACATAAGATGAGGAACAAAATAACCACCGGGCATTAAAAAAATAAAGACATACCGCAGAAGCATATTGCACCAAGATTTCCGCAAGAGTATGGTTGAAAGAAATAGCATCCCCGCTGTGCTTGTGGTTCAATCTAAACTCTGAATTTGAGGAGTTCAAGCACACCATTAGACGAACTCGAAATTTCAGACAAAAAAAACATATATATACACTAAATTAAAAACATGCACACTTCCTTGTAATACTTAATAATTAAAAACAAATCAAAATGGAAAAAAAAAAAAAATGTTGAACGTATTACCCCTTCCGACGGAAAAAGCGACCAGACAAGCAAAAATCGCCACCTTCAACCACCTATGCCTCTCCATACTCCAGAATACTAAATGAATCATTAAAAATAATAATAATAAAAAACAGGAAACAAAATACAAGGCGATTAAAAGGAGAATCATCAGACACCAAGAAACGAACAATCGGCTCATCAAATCGAAAAAATCTCCTCAAAATGGGAATCACACTCCACGAGCAGGAAAATTAATTGAATAAAAAAAAAACAATTATGAAAAGAAAAAAGTTATAATAGCGAACGAACTTGGAAAAGGAGAAACCAGCTAGAGATTCAGCGGCTCTGCCAATGATCGGAACGTTCAATTACCGGTGACAGCACCGACTTCAATCAAGATAAGAGAATTCAGCGTTTCGAAGCACCTAAGCAAGTAGAATCAGTTCTTGCCGGAGAAGGAAATTCTTGTGCAACAAACGGAGGAAGTTTAACAAAGCAGAACGACGGAAAACGACTTGAGAAGCCGATGGAATGCGTAAAGTTAAATCGTCATTTCAATTCCAAAAAATGCCCTTACCTCTAGACTTATTTACGCTTTTACCATCCAATTGAGCCAGCTGTTTCTGCGATGGATTCGCTTCTCTTAAAATTCTTTATTTAATTTTTTCAAGTTGGACAATTAAGGGCAATTTAAGGGGCCTTGGAAAAAAAAATAATAATAATAAATATATATATATATATATATATATATATATATATATATATATATATTTTTTTTTTTTTTTTTTTTTTTTTTTTTTTTTTTTTTTTTTTTTTTTTTTTTTTTTTTTTTTTTTTTTTTTTTTTTTTTTTTTTTTTTTTTTTTTTT
>NW_019272085.1:246602-267357 GCF_002738345.1 Cucurbita maxima | reverse complement strand
TTTTTTTTTTTTTTTTTTTTTTTTTTAACTTAAATATGAAAATTTTCAAGTAAGTCCCATATATATTATCACTTTTCAATTTAATCTCTCATCTTTTAAAAATAAAATTGCACAATTTCAAAAGAAGGAAGATAATTATTATTTTTTTTCAATTTAAATATTTATATAAGTAGAGATATTTAAAATTATTTAAATTAAAGCTTTCGAATTATGTAATTAGTTCAAAAGAGTTCAAAAGACAATTTGCTATTCCGTGACATTTAGGGGTGTTTGGCACATAGATTTAGGAAACTTGGTTTACGAAACTTATGTTATTTGGAAATTTGGATTCGGAATGCAAATTTAAAAATACTGTATTTATAAAATTCATGTGATCTTCGAGCAAATGAATGATACCCGAATGAACTGAACTAACAGCCACAGATGACAGTGGAAACCCACACGAAACTCTTTTTTTTTTCCAATATTCATTCCGATAGTCCCCGTGAAATTTCAGACATCTTCAAAATTACATGGGACCGACCGACCGACCGACCAACCTAACTTCGCTCGACACCTCGATTTGATTACACAATTCTCCCTCTTTCTTTACCTCACCATTGTTGAAGAACCAGCAGCAAGAACAGTATAAAACAATGTTTTTTGGGTTGGACTTGCAAATGGAAGATAAGATACCTGTAGTTGTTGTGTTTGTAATATGAATCTTTCCTTCCTCTTCTTCTTCCTGCAATTTTACCTGTAGTCTAGTAGGCACTGGCAACTTCATTTCCTAGCAGAAGACCAAGCAAAATGTGATGAGAAACGAGAAACGAGAAACGTCGAGCTTCATTGCTTTCATTCTCATGAACTGTCGAAGCTGCCTTGCACGTTCGCCCGGTTTCTCTCTTTCCAGTTTTCACCCCACATTTTTGCTTCTGCGACTGCACGTTCTCTGTTTACGTCGCGGTTTTTCTGTGTTTCCCTTGCTCGTCCTGTATATGCAGGACTGTCTCGTAGAGACTCTTGTTGTTCTAACTCATCTAATTCCCATTTTCGACCAGACCCGCCTCCCGTGTCAATTCTGCTTAGCTCGGTACCTCCAGAGTTTCTGTAGTTTGTCGGGGAACAACATCCATGACCACGCTCATCAGGGCTATCCAATCCATCTGGCAAGCCTCTCCGCTCATCTCGGGATTGTGGAGTAGAAACACTCATTCGATTGCTTTGAGAAGCAGCTGTATTAGGATCATAAGTTTGCGAGGCTAAATACGTCAAAGCAGTAACGACGTCCCCGATTAGAGGTCGAGAAGCAGCCTGCTCTTGCAAGCACATTGCTGCAACTGCCAATGCCTGATAAAGCCCCCGTGTGGGATAACGACCTTGCAGCAACGGATCGGCCATCTTAGGGAACTTTCGACGATCTTTAAAAAGTGGCCGAGCCTGTATACCATTTGCCAGCAAAAGCTTTGGGTGATTAATACAAATTGAAATGCACAAAGAATGAGAACAGTAAAGAAAGCATACTCACCCACGCTACAAGATTATGCTCCCCCGGACCTCTGGTATTATCGATCGCCTTGCGCCCTGTGATAAGTTCAAGAAAGACGACTCCAAAACTATATACATCCGACTTGAGAGTGAGTTGACCAGTCATAGCATACTCCGGAGCACAATAACCATATGTTCCCATTACTCTCGTCGAGACGTGAGTCTTATCACCAACTGGACCTAGTTTCGCAAGACCGAAATCTGACAGCTTGGGATGGTAGCCCTCGTCTAGAAGAATATTGGACGACTTCAAGTCTCGATATATGACAGGCGGGTTCGCTTTGTCATGCAAATATTCCAATCCTTTTGCAGCACCAGCTGCGATCTTCATTCTAGTATTCCAATTCAAGGGCTCCTTATCTGGTGGAAAATCTGAAAATAGGTACAAAAAGTAATCAGAAAGGTTTTGAATAATACAAATTGATGGAGAAGTAAAGCTTCAACAGAATGTTTGTGAGATCCCATATTGGTCTTGAATGTTTGTGAGATCCCATATTGGTTGGAGAGGGTAATGATGGAAACCTCTCCCTAGCAGACACGTTTAAAACCTTGAGAGGAAGGACGGAAGGGAAAGCCTAAAGAGAACAATATCTGCTCATGATGGGCTTGGACTGTTACAAATGGTATCAGAGCCAAGTTCGAAACGGTGTGCTAGCGAGGACGCTGGACCTCAAAGGGGTTGGATTGTGAGATCCCACGTTGGTTGGAGAGAGTAACAAAGCATTCCTTATAAGGGTGTGGAAACCTCTCCCTAGACGCATTTTAAAATCTTGAGGGGAAGCCTTGAAGAGAAAGCCTAAAAATGACAATATCTGCTAACAGTGGACCTGGGCTATTACAGTTTGACTCAGAAGTTAGATTTAGCCCTTCATCCGGCCATGAGAGTTAACTCACTGTTAAAATAGATGGTGGGAGATACAAATTGATGAATTTGATGACCGCTATAACAACCCAAGCCCACCACTAGTAGATATTGTCCTCTTTGGGCTTTCCCTTCCAGGCTTTCCTCAAGGTTTTTAAAACACTGCTAAGGGAGAGGTTTCCACACCCTTATAAAGAATGCTCCGTTCTCCTCTCCGACCAATGTGGAATCTCACAATAGCAAATGAAGACCCCCACCCACCCCAACACATAATCTCTATGTGCACGTCTATGATGGTGTTGGTGGGAGCATCTAGCAAGCTAGTATGTCCTTTTGTGCTAAATTTGTGATTAAGATAGCTTTCATATTTGAAACTTAAAAAATTGTTCCTATCACAAGATGAAAGAAAAAGAAGGTATGGATATCAAACCATGTAAATGATCTTCCAACGACCCCAATGGCATGAACTCGTAGACAAGAAGCCGTTGATCGCCATCAGCACAATAGCCTATCAAGTTAACAAGATTTGGGTGATGTAACAGGCTAAGCATTAGAACTTCAACCAAAAATTCCCGATTTCCTTGAAGACCATTCCGGTCGAGCTGCTTCACAGCCACTGCCTGTACAAGAGCAGTCATTGAGAACTTATATTTCATGTCATAAATTTGTTTCACATATAAGGACAATCTAAGGATGTTGTCTCAATTGGGCAGGAGACTTTCACATGATCTGTGAAATCCCATATCGATTGAGGAGGAGAATGAAGCATTCTTTATAAGGGTGTGGTTTTAAAAACCTTAAAGGGAAGCCCGAAAGGGAAAGCACAAAGAGGATAATATATGTTAGCGGTGGGCTTGGGTCATTACAAATGGAATCGGGTGTCAGTGAGGATGCTGGGCCCTGAAAACGGGTGGATTGTGAGATCCCATATCAATGGGAGAAGAGAACGAAGCATCTTTTACAAGTGTGTGGAAACCTCTCTCATTTCAAAAACCTTGGGGGGATGCCCGAAAGGGAAAACCCAAATAGGGCAATATCTACTAACAGTGGGCTTGGACCGTTACATGATCGGTGCCCTTTACATCCATTGTCATAAATCATTTCAAGATAATGAACTTCCATATGTGAAAAACAATATCTTACCTGTCCCGTGCTCTCCAAGCGGCCCTTGTAAACCCGTCCAAACCCCCCTTCTCCCAATAAGCATTCAGGTCTAAAGTTCTTCGTCGCTGTAGCGAGCTCCCGAAACGTAAACGTTTGAGCAGCAATATGTGCCGTTGTTCCATCCTTTTGAACAGTTGGTTCGTTCTTAGCATCAGATACACTCCATGACTTCGATTTATCTATAAAAACTAGCAACTTAGACATCATGCCAACCATACAAAGCTAATTCAACTCACAATTCAACATACATTTTGCCCTTTCTATAGCCTTAATCATTTCACAATGTCAAAACATTCACAAAACATCACTAAGCCAAGAACAAGATAATGAGGAAGTTAACAAAAAGCAAAAAGATAAAAACAACAAAAATTTGAACGCCATTGAATTCTTCAGATCAAAACCACAAAAATTTCTCCAAAAAACCTATGAACAACGAAAACAGAACGAACCAGCAAATTGCCACAGTTCAAGGAAGCCATAGCCATGAAAACAAGCAAAACCCTAAAGAATTAACCCTAGAAAATGATAAGAACGCCATTGATTTATCACCTGAGCTCACTCTGCTAACACGATGAGACTGGGCAGTGGCGCCATCCTTAGCTGAATCCTTCTTAGTAGCTTCCTTTGCGCCATTACGATCGGAGGATCCAAAACAAGGAAAACAACCACCCATAATCAACTAAAAACAATCAAGAAAACCCCAAAAAACCCCAATTACAGGGCCGAATTAACTAACTTAAAGTGCTCATAATCATATCCAACCCCTTAAAATCGGTCCTCTTCCTCACCTCCTCCATCAAATCGCACTCTCCCCTTACAGGGAAAGATCGCGACGAACATTTCTGAGAAGCAGATCACCAAATCGAAGAAGAAACTGACATCGTGAAAGAGTAGCAAGGTAAAGAAAAAGAACTGCGAAAACCTTCTTTTTTCTTTTTCTTTTTTTTTGTTCCTTTTTCCTTTTTAAAAAATACTCGATTAAGTACCAAATATATATATATATGGTATTGAACTCAAACACCAAATCTGGGTGCAATTAATTTCTTAACTGCAAATCCATAACGAAATTATTTTAAACAATTTATTTATTTTTATTTCTACCGAAAAGGAAAATTAAAATATTATTTTTATTTTTATTATATATACTTACATTAACGGTCGAAGGAGTGGGTCCCACATTTGTGACGGACATTCTTAAACACATACTCTAAATCCCATTTTAATGCCTCTTATTATTCAATAAATAAATAAATAATATATACACACTAGGTACCTCGCTCATTAGTCACTAACCTCCTACATGGTCAACTGTCTCTCAGGCAAGCAGCATGGAGACGGTTGAGTTTGGGAAGTCTCGTTCACCGAAACTTGTACTTGAATTAGCTATTCTGACTTAAAGAAATCTCGAGCTAGCACAATAGAACATAAAGTCAAAAGTTTGGCTTGTTTATCTTCACGCATTATTGCTAACTATTTTTTTTTATTATTATTATTATTATTATTAGAAAAACATGCTTATTATCGCTAACTATCTTCACCTACTCTTATAAGAGGTCTGGTTCGAACAAGTTCAAATAGATTACTATACACACCTCTACAAAGGATGAGATAATTAGGCTGGGAGCGTTTTTCATCTTATTTTATTACATAAAATATAAATTAATAAACAAAATAGACATTAAATTGCCCTATAATAATTTATATATTTGTTTAATGGGTAATTATATATTTATTATTTTTTTAATTTCTGCCATTTTATATTTGAGGGATATCTCACATTATTTATTAAACATCATTTCTTTGTCCTCATCCTGTCGTTAAAATAATAATAATAAATTTAATTTTTTTTAAAAAAAAAATCTCCATTTTGGGCTTATTGGGCCTACGTTTACAAATACCTATTTTAGCCCAAGTTTCAACCCACATAAAATTTGAATTTTTAAGTGATTTAATTTTTAAAAAATATCAATTTTATAGAAAAAAAATCAAATACAATAATTTAAAAA
Source organism: Cucurbita maxima (assembly GCF_002738345.1). NCBI lineage: Eukaryota > Viridiplantae > Streptophyta > Magnoliopsida > Cucurbitales > Cucurbitaceae > Cucurbita > Cucurbita maxima. The sequence goes on along the minus strand of NW_019272085.1, from coordinate 261,798 downwards.
ATTATCTTAATTTAATTAGGTTTAAATTTTATTTATTTATTTATTCATAGGATGTCTATTTTTTTTTTCTCATTAAATTTTAAAATAAATTCGAATATCTAATTTTTTAGTCGAAAATACACGTCAATTATCGTTAAATTGTTCTTATTTTATCATCTGCATTAAAACTGGAAACTAATTAGTGGGATGTTGGGATTTATCCCATTTTCTTAGCCAAAGAATATATTCTTATTTTTTAAAAGAAAAAAAAAATCTGATCCAATCTTATTTATTGATTAGACATTGGAATATAAACCAATCTTTTTCAATGCTTACACACCACATTACCGTTGATGTATTGTTGCATAATTCCCACGAATTTCCCAATAAATCTTCTCGTGACGCTCACGTGGGCCCTACAAATTCCCTTTTTTTTTCTTTTATTGTTTATACTTTTAATTTCTTTACCTTGTATATTAAATAAATAAATAAACAAATATTTAAATATTATTGTTCTGATTATTTTAATATTCTAAATATTTATGTTTACAAATAGTCTAGCATACATAAATAAACGCAAGTAAATTATATATATATATATATATATGTATGTATGTATGTATGTATGTATATGTATGTATGTATATATATATATGTATATATGTCGTGGTGCTCGACTCTTGGTCTAAGGAGTAGAGACAAAATAAAAAAGATGTTCATATTCATTTTTTTCATTTTCGAGAATAATATCATCATAAAATCTTTTATCTTTCTTATTTAAATTATATTTTTTTAAAGAGCATAAAACTTTATACTTTTGGAGATAGTTGTCGGTATAACGACCTGACTTCTACAAGAGCTTTTCAAAATTTGATCGAGTTATAAATAATTAAAATATGAAGACTTTCGAAGCAAATTAGGATTAAATTTGGAATAATTAAGCCTAAAAAAACATAAATCCTTCCGATTTCAAAATGAAATAATGTTGGCATAAAATGTAAAAAAGAATGGGAAAACCGATGTGAAAATGAAACTCTATCGAATTCTTCGTGGTTTCTATAACAAAGATTGTCGGTCGCCTAGATGCTCGAAAAATAAAAAGTTTGGAAAATGCAATTATTGATGGGTGAACGACGGGATCTGATTGTTGGTTTGCTTCAGAAAGCAAAAATTAGGTTATGTTTGAAAGATGTTGGATTTCGGAAAAGTGAGACGAAGAATTCTAAAACAAAATGATCTTAGCTAGAACAACATGGTCTTAAACAATTTGTTTCAGATCCCTTGTTGATAAGAGTCAAACACTTGTTAGTTTGTGTTGAAAACGTTCCAACTCATATATCTGAATTTAAACAAATTCGAAATTATCCGATTTATGTGTCATATTCAAAATAAGCCAACACAGTTAAAAAAAAAAAAAAAAACGTACTAGAAGAGAAAAATTATGATACCGTTGTTTAAACATGTTGTCTAGGGTGGAGGTTACATCTCTCATATCATTGCTGTTATTCAAAATTGATCAAAGGTGCACACGCGTTAGGTTAGATCACCATCACACAGTGAATACTATTAAAGTCTTAAGACTAATAATCAACTTAAACCGATCAAATTTAATATAAATTAAATTAAATAATTAAATGTAATTAGATCCTTGATTATATCTATAGATGTGACTAGTAACTATTAAACTTACAAGATATCACTACTAACTTCTTTAAAACGATTTTATAAAGGCTTTAAAATAATTTCTCCATAAATCAACCATTAACCCATCAAAATAACCTTCTAAAAAAAATCTTTTTTTTTTTTTTTGGTAAAAATCAATTTATATCAATGGGAGGATATTAATTTACACCTTTTTGTCGTCTATGCATCAATTGTCACATGAACATAGATTTCTATGAAAAAAAATCTAGACCCATCATTTGAAAAATCACGAGTAAAATTAAAATATAATTTAATTAAATAATTATACGAAAATATGAACAAAAATATAAAATCTACCCATTAATTTTTTTTGTGGCCACAAAAAAGAACATTAAATTAAAGTTCATATATATATATATATATATAAATAAATATATATTTTTTTTCTTTTGTTGAAAGCATTGATACAAACTCTACGTAGAGGTAATCTTTCCTTGCAATAACCTCTCGAAAGCAACAAGACAAGAAAGGGGAAAACATAGATACTCAGCGGCGCAGCGATCAGAGCCAAAGGGCGCCGGCTTCCTTGAGCAATTTGTTGAGGCAGCCATTGAGGTGGAGGGTGATGATGGCATTGGCGGAGCCGACGAAGCGACCACCGATGAAGACGGCGGGCACGGAGGGGTTGCAGCCGAGGCGTAAAAGAGCCCACTCAATCTCCTTCCCTCTTGAGTCCTCGTCCAGCTCGTACACGGCGGGGCTCACCCCTTGGTCGTAAAACAGCCGCTTGATTGCATGGCTCATGCAGCACGAGCTCTTGCTGAATATCACCACCGCTTTCTGTGACGCCACTTTCGCTATCCGGTCCATTTCCTTTAATATTCTTGTGTTTTGACGCTCCGAAGCTCACCGCCGGGTGATTCTATTATCTCTCTTTCAAGAAGAAGAAGAAGACGGTTGGCTATGAGTACATGTTGGGATAATCACATATATATATATACATATTGTGAACTGTATCCTTTATTTTATTATTATTTTATTATTTTTTATTTTTTTAAAATATATATTTATATGTATTTTTTAAAATTTTAAAAACAAAATTACAAATTTATCGATTAACCTTTCAACTCATTTAGAATTTCGTTCAAAAGTCAAATACAATTTTAAAAATTTAAAACTAAATTTATAATTTAATTTTTTTAAATTATATATATATGGATTTGGATAAGGGCTAGTTAAATTTGAAATTGGGTAAGGATGAATTAATATAATAATAATAATAATAAATTATTCTGTTATTTAATTTTTTCAAAATTAGGGTTTTGACTTGGAAAAAAATTTGAAGCATAGTTATAAAAATAGAATAAATATGACGTATTTAACCAAAAATAAAAAAGAATTAATTAAAGAAAAGCAAAGGTGGGGGAGGAAAGGACATATTAGATATAGGGGAATTTTTAGCTTTACAAAAAATGGAGTTTTTCAAAAGAGTCTTATTTTGATAGCGAGATGTGTGGTTCGGTTTAAAAGTGAAATGATAAATCAACCGACAACTGAAAAATGACTTAGCTTAACCATAGCCCGACACGTATGAACACGACGAGATCAATTTTAATACCTATAATTTTAAAATTAAGTTAATTGATTCAGAAAAATTTCTTAGCTATAAATTTATATAAGGTAATATTTAATAAGAATTCGATTAGAAAATTTCAAGAAATACGATAAAAATTTTAACTCGACATGTATGAACATGCTCGGAGCAAAATACGACAAAATTTACAAGATCGATTTTAATACCTATAGTTTTAAAATTAAGTTAATTAATTTGAGGGAATTTTTAAGTTATAAATATTTATTATGTAATATTCTATTAGAAATTTTGAGAAGATTTTAAAATTAAGTCAATTAATTCGAGAAAATTTTCAAAAGCTTTCATGCTCGTTCTATGAGATCGTAACGGGTGTCTTATCAAAGTCGAGCTATATTCAGATCCATAACATGTATAATTTTGAGGAAAAAAATAAAAAAAAATATATTTTTTCGACAAGACAAACGAATGAAAGTTGAGCTCGGTTCCTCCTCTTTTGTTTTTCGCTCGGTCCCGAAATGAAAAAATGCAAGAAAAGTAAGAAGAAAACGAAAGCGAAGACGAAAACGATGATGTTGAAGAATGTCAACTATGGGTAAGAGAGAGAGAGAATAGGAATGTCGCCATAGATGCGAGGAGAGAGAAAATGATACATATGATCATACCATCCTACTTTATTTGTTTTTGTAATCTCAACGCCATTTTTCATTCCATAAGCTTCCATGAAATGATTCTTTACAGACAGAGAGAGACGTATGTGTTTAGTAATATTCTTCGATATTGTAAAACAGATTTTAAAATTTTATTCCATATATTCTAAGAATGAGAAAGAAGAAGAAAAGTAGAAGATGATTAATGAAAATGGCGGGTTGTAGTGAGTGTCATGTCGGTTCACAATTTTAGATTCCGCACAAGTTGTGTTCGGTTGGCAAATACAAACCTCACATAAAATTCAACAAAATCACAAAAACGAGCGAAAAATGTGTATGGGGCTCGAGTTTTGTTTAAGGTTTGTCATGTTAAGATCATGATGTTGCATAGTAAAAAATGTACGACCATGACACTATTCAAGATGGTCACCTATAAAGATGTCGATTAGTATGTCGGAGTGAGTTTGACTAGAGGGTCGAAGAAATTCAAAGTTTTGACTTTAATGTCATGTCTTATGAACGGGACAAACCTTCTCCTATGACCCGAGCTCGAAGACAAAAGAGATAAGAAGACACCGACCAAACCTAGCACGACATGGGCGACTAAAACAACTTATCAAATCTCTTTTATAGATCGAGTTACTCGGGTGACAAAGTGAATCCGACCAAGGGGAAATGGTGGCACATCCACGTGGAATATGTAACAGCCATTGGATGAGATAGGGTTAGGTGCTTACAATGAGTTGAGCTAAATATTTTTTAAAATAAAAAAAGAAAATTAAAGGAGAATAATTGGATTAAAAAACCTAAATAATGTGGAGAAAAGGAGAACAAGAACACGTGGAAAATAGCAATGGATGAAAGGCGAAATAATAATATTAATAATAATAATATTCGATGGGCATGTCAAAGAGTTTTTTATTTTGCAAGACATATCTCTTTTAGAGCATAAAATATATAGATATTATTCATCATCTTATATTCATTCGTTTTTTTGGTTGAAACTCCGTGTCAATACGATCAAATATGTTCGTTCTTTGGTAGAGGTAGAGATTATTTGGTCATCGACCCCATTTGTAACAGTCAAAATCTACTACTAGTAAATGTTATTCGTTTTGGCTCGTTTCGTATCATCAAAATGGCATTGACCACATTTGTAACAACCCAAACATACCACTAGTAGATATTGTCCGTTTGGCTTGTTACGTATTGTCATAGTGGCATCGACCCTATTTGTAACTGCTCAAGTCCAACGCTAGTAGATATTATCCACTCATTACGTATTGTCTTCAACCTCACAGTTTTAAAATACATTTACTTCCACCCCTTATAAAAAATACTTTGTTCTTCTCTCCAACCCTAAAGTGGCATCGACCCCATTTGTAACAGCTAAAGTCTACCTCTAGTAGATATTATTCGTTTTGATTCATTAGGTGTCGTCAAAGTGGATCGACCCATTTGTAACAGTCCAAACACACCACTAGTAGATATTAATCGATTTGTTTTTTTTTTTTTTTTTNTTTTTTTTTTTTTTTTTTTTCAATTGTGCCTCCAATTGGCCCTTAATGTGCGTATAGAATTGGATTAGGATTATTATTTAGATCTTATCCCCACAAATTTTTTGTATGATCCTTTTAGCTCATTGTCACATATGCAATAATAATGCAATATATGAATTGTCCTCCATCACCCAAAAATCATAAAATTCTCTTAAAAAAAATGTATTTTGTCCTACAACTATTTGGAAAGTTAGACTATTTTACGGTACTATTATGTTCGAGAAGATTTGATCCCTATCCCGGCACAATAGTAGAGTGCACTGGGAGAAGGTTCTCTCCCGACACGCCAATAGAGTGCACTGGGAAAAGGTTCTCTCCCGACATGGTCTAGTATCACAGTGTGATGTCCCACATTGGTTGGGGAGGAGAACAAAACTCTCTTCATAAGNTTTTTTCAATTGTGCCTCCAATTGGCCCTTAATGTGCGTATAGAATTGGATTAGGATTATTATTTAGATCTTATCCCCACAACAAAAACATAACAAATCTATCCCCTTTAATTTTTTGTATGATTCTTTTAGCTCATTGTCACATATGCAATAATAATGCAATATATAAATTGTCCTCCATCACCCAAAAATCATAAAATTCTCTTAAAAAAAATGTATTTTGTCCTACAACTATTTGGAAAGTTAGACTATTTTACGGTACTATTATGTTCGAGAAGATTTGATCCCTATCCCGACACAACAGTAGAGTGCACTGGGAGAAGGTCCTCTCCCGACACGCCAATAGAGTGCACTGGGAAAAGGTTCTCTCCCGCCATGGTCTAGTATCACAGTGTGATGTCCCACATTGGTTGGGGAGGAGAACAAAACTCTCTTCATAAGCATGGTCTAGTATCACAGTGTGATGTCCCACATTGGTTGGGGAGGAGAACAAAACTCTCTTCATAAGGGTGTGGAAACCTTCCCGTAACAAACACATTTTAAAGTCTTGAAGGGAAGCTCGAAAGGGAAAGCTTAAATAGGACAATATCTGCTAGCAGTGGATCTGAGAAGTCTTGAAGGGAAGCTCGAAAGGGAAAGCTTAAATAGGACAATATCTGCTAGCAGTGGATCTGAGTCATTACAAATGGTATCAGAGCCAGACATTGGATCATGTGCCAGCGAGGAGGTTGTTCCCTGAAGGGGGTAGACACAAGGCAGTGTGCCAGTAAGGATGTTGAGCTCCAAAGGGGGGTGAATTTGGTGGAAGTCCCACATCGATTGAAGAAAGGAACGAGTGCTAGCGAGGACGCTGGGCCCTGAAGGGGGGTGGATTGTGATTATTCTACATTGGTTGAGGAGGAGAACAAAACACCCTTCATAAGTGTGTGTAAACCTTCCCCTAGTAGACGCGGTTTAAAGTCATGAGGGGAAGCTCGAAAGGGAAAGCCCAACCTATCTGCTAGTGATGGATCTGGGTCGTTACACACAGTCATCCCCTCCTCCCTCTTATCCCGTGATTTTTCTGATTAAATAACATAACTTAGTTTTTGCAGGCCCTTGCTTTATGTCTCTGATCTCTAATGATGTGTTAAAACATATATTTAGCTATGTAAAATGAGTTAAAGCAAACTAACTAAACGTTACCGACAATAATTCTCGATGCATTTTTTACATAGGAAGAATCTTTAGTGACACCTTTTTTTACTTTTCCGACATTCNAAAGTCTTGAAGGGAAGCTCGAAAGGGAAAGCTTAAATAGGACAATATCTGCTAGCAGTGGATCTGAGTCATTACAAATGGTATCAGAGCCAGACATTGGATCATGTGCCAGCGAGGAGGTTGTTCCCCGAAGGGGGTAGACACAAGGCAGTGTGCTAGTAAGGATGTTGGGCTCCGAAGGAGGGTGGATTTGATGGCAGTCCCACATCGATTGAAGAAAGGAACGAGTCCTAGCGAGGACGCTGGGCTCTGAAGGGGGGTGGATTGTGATTATTCTACATTGGTTGAGGAGGAGAACAAAACACCCTTCATAAGTGTGTGTAAACCTTCCCCTAGTAGACTTCGGAGCGTGGATTTGGTGGCAGTCCCACATCGATTGAAGAAAGGAACGAGTGCTAGCGAGGACGCTGGGCTCTGAAGGGGGGTGGATTGTGATTATTCTACATTGGTTGAGGAGGAGAACAAAACACCCTTCATAAGTGTGTGTAAACCTTCCCCTAGTAGACGCGGTTTAAAGCCTTGGGGGAAGCTCGAAAGGGAAAGCCCAACCTTCCCCTAGTAGACGCGGTTTAAAGCCTTGGGGGGAAGCTCGAAAGGGAAAGCCCAACCTTCTCCTACTAGACGCGGTTTAAAGCCTTGGGGGGAAGCTCGAAAGGGAAAGCCCAACCTTCCCGTACTAGACGCGATTTAAAGCCTTGAGGGGAAGCTCGAAAGGGAAAGCCCAACCTTCCCGTACTAGACGCGATTTAAAGCCTTGAGGGGAAGCTCAAAAGGGAAAGCCCAACTCATCTACTAGTGATGAATCTGGGTCGTTACACACAGTCATCCCCTCCTCCCTCTTATCCCGTGATTTTTCTGATTAAATAACATAACTTAGTTTTTGCAGGCCCTTGCTTTATGTCTCTGATCTCTAATGATGTGTTAAAACATATATTTAGCTATGTAAAATGAGTTAAAGCAAACTAACTAAACGTTACCGACAACAATTCTCGATGCATTTTTTACATAGGAAGAATCTTTAGTGACACCTTTTTTTACTTTTCCGACATTCAATTCTCGATGCATTTTTTACATAGGAAGAATCTTTAGTGACACCTTTTTTTACTTTTCCGACATTCCATGGTGTCAAAAAAGCCCTGAATTCTTATAGCGACGATATATATTCTCGACGTTGATGTGTATACATACATACATATCCATAAGGAACCAAGTTGGGTTTGGTAAGGCCAAAATAACCCCTTCACCAACCCTGGCCCTTGGCTTCAGCACAGGGACGTTTATGCATGGCTCTTAACATGTCATGGGGGCATCCATCCACATAAAAACCAACGTTCATGCATGCATAGCCTAATGTTTTTTTGTCAGTGGGAGAGAGACCAGAATCTTTTAGGTTCATCTTTTTAAAATCATTTTCATGCCCTATAAAGAAATATACCTTTTTCCACTCATTTAATTATTATTTATTTTTTAAAAAATTAAAATTTTGAACTTTTATTTTAATATTATTAATTACCATTATTTTTCTAATCCAAGTAAACACTCACACCATTTTAGCATTTTAAGAGGAAATAAAAAAATAAATAAAAACATTTTATTTTATGTGGTGAGAGGAGGCGTCGAAACGGCATCGTATCACATGAAAAAAAATTGGATAACATTTGGGGACCTTACAGCATTTGGAATCCACCTCCCCACCATCATTTTCATTTAATTTTTTTTTTCAAATTTCAAGCCAAAAATAATTAAAACCAATAATTTCACATATTTCAAATATTTCAAATATAAATAAAAATATATTAGTTTTTCTGTCTAATTTTTATAAGGAATATTATAATTTTTAATGGTACTGTTTTAATTATTATTATTAAATGATATCAATTTTTTTATTTTTATTAACTAGTAAAATATCTATTTATTTACTTTTCCAATTGAATTGCAATTTTAAAAATAATTTAGATGAGTTGATGAATTTTTTAAATTAAATTTGAGTAAAATTTTGAAGTAAATTTATATTATATGACGAAAGTAATTCGAACTTTTTGAAAAAGAATGGATAATATAAAGTTTGGAAGGACGATGAAATGCGAAGGGTTAGGAAGGACAAGTCTCTATTTTCCGCATTACGATTGCAAAGATTCCGACGTTGTCGTTTCACTTTATATCTTCCCAATGCGACATGTCGAAAATGCAGCTGGAAATTACATATTCCTCCTTCCGTGACTTTCCTTCACCTGTTCAATATTCTTTTACCTTTCTTGGGGTAATTGGTCCATATAAATAGCCGGCCCTCCCGTTGGGTTCGAACTTGAGCTGAAAGCGGGTAGAAGAATGGAGAGAGTTAGAAGGATGGTTTCAGAGAGGCCGGTCGTGATCTTCAGCAAGAGCACGTGCTGCATGAGCCACACTGTGATGAGGCTGCTGAGTGGGTTTGGGGTTAACCCGGCGGTGCACGAGGTGGACCAGATCGCTCGAGGTAGGGAGATCGAGCAGGCTCTGTCTATGCTTGGCTTTAGCCCCACGGTTCCGGCTGTCTTCATTGGCGGCCAACTGGTCGGTGGAACCAATGAAATTATGACACTTCATCTTAATCGCTCCCTCATTCCCATGCTTACTGCTGCTGGCGCTTTGTGGGTTTGACCGCTGACCAATGCTTTTTATGCTTTGTCGGATAGTGTAATTTAGTGGATAAAATATCAATTACTATCTTAAACTGATATGAGTTTATTTTGATCGCTCGTTCACCTCATACAACTAATACACAATTGACTCAAATGGACCGAGTCATTTGGTCGGAATCTGTTTTTTCATTTTGAAAAACACAAAAAGTGATATAATCGACTGTCGTGTTGTATTAATAGAAAGTTTATGAAGACTGGTTTAGTTGGTTTTTGTTCAAATAGACTCTCATCACGTATGATCAATCTACGGTCAATGATAATTCAAAAAATGTTTTTTTTTTCCTTATGGGAAACAAAAAAAATGACATGATCGAGTGTCGTGTTGTATTTAGAGAAAGTACATGAAAGTTGGCTTGATTGATTTTTGTTTAAATAAACTCTGATCAACCGTCAATGATAATTTAAAATATTATTTTTGAGATTAATAATACGAAAGAATAGAAATTTGAATTTCTTAATCATATTGGTATGAAATAAAATAAATATGAAATTAAAGAATATAATTTAAGTAGTTAATAAGTCAATAAACTAAGATATAATTTAATTTATAAAATACAAATTATCACAAAGTATACAAAATTCAATATAAATATTATAAAAAAAAGAAAAGAAATATATATATGCTTAAATTTTTTTGTGAAATATAATTCGTTTAACTATTTTTAAATTGATTTATTAAAAATTAGTCATTAATCTTGCCATTAATTAATAATTATATTATCAACCAAACAACAATATACTTTTTAAATTATTTATTTGTCTTTTAATAAGGCCAGCCCAACAATAACTATTTGTTGGGCCCATGGAAGCCCACGACAGCGTCAAGTCCATGTTCGACACGTGAGAATCGAGATCGTGTAAAATCCCGATAAGCCTTTTTCCCGCTTGTTTTTCTTTTCAACGGCTCCAATTTCCAAGATCGCTGATAGTGTGGTCCCCACTTGGACAATAAAGGGTTAAATATCTATTTATTTATTATCTCCCTTTTATTTCATGATTTTAATAAAAAATAATAACCAAACCCAACCTAATTTAACTACCTAATTATATGTCATCATTAATATAAATATTATTAATGAGAGACATTAAATAAATATAAATATTAATAAAAAAAAGAAGTAATAATTTAGAACCGTCAAAAATTGAGTTAAATATATCTCCAATCACAAGTTGAGAAAAAAAATGAAAATAATTTTATTTTCCATTTTATTTTTTTAAAATATATTTATTAAAGTGAAAAAAAAAACCTAGAGACTATAGGGGCGAAAAGGAACAATTATATTAAAAAGAAATTAAATGCTGTGGGACCCAGCCCTCTCCCTCCAAAATCAACGGTTATTTCTCGTTCTACTACCTTCAGCCTCGTTTATCTGGTTCTTCACATGGCGCAACTTAGCGATTTACTTGTACCCGCCTATGCTTCCTTACAAGGTAAATGCTAAAGTACGCTGCCTTTAAGGTCACTTTCTGCTTCTTCTTCTTTCCTTGTCGCATCTGCATAATGGACGACTGAACCAAAAAGTATCTGATCGTCCTCAGAGTTACGCTTTTGTTTTGCAGGATTCATTGTCTTGTTAATTGATTTCTTCTTTCTTCTGGATTATTTCCGAGTTTTTCTATCACTATCCGCTTCCATTGCGGTTTTGTTTCACCGTAAATCCTCTGTTTCTGTGCTTCTTCGGGTTATGTGGCTGTGTTTCATAACTTCATCTGGATTCCAGCTGATGCTGTGGAGCTTCGTTTGATGGTAATATAGGTTGTTCTCTTGAAGCGCTTAGGGCTTTGGAGTGAGAGGAAGTTACTGGTGCTCACCGAGAAGTTTTAGTTCATGAAAATGTTCGGGTTTCGAAGACGAATGAAGCTCGGAAGGTTAGCGATTATGTCGGTTTATATCTGTTGTTATTTTTCTGTTGTGGCAATATGTGAAGCTTTTGTTAGATTTATTTGACTTCTGGAAAATCTTGAGTCGGTTCTTTCTGAACTATGCGTAAATTAGTTCGTTGCTTTGTTTTTATTTCTACTATTTGCTTCTTTATCTTGCTAACCGCGAAGCAACACGAATTAATGCGACCATATTTAGCCTATTTTGATTGAAAAAGTTATTTCGTAAACGTAGATTGAAAGTCCAGCTTTCGGATCCTGCTCAGGGAACTAGGAGTCCTATAAGACACCCCAAACGAGTGACCAGCTCTAATGTGAGGCTTCTTTTTTGCTGATTTAGATTCATGTTTGAAATAGAATAGCACATTTCTGAAGCTGTTTTTGCTTGTAGACTGAATGTGCTGCTGCACCTACAAGTAGGCATTCTGAAGAGCATGATGGCCAACGTGCTTCTGACGTTCCTCATACCAGTATTGGTGCTTTGGGACAGTCTGAGAATTGGATGGTCTTGTCAATTGCAGGGGAAAAACCAGCTCCTCGTTTCAATGTATAATTTTCTGTTTCAAGTCTTGATGTTGACATTAACGATAATGTTACATTGGTTTAGACGTACACATGTGATCTTTTAATGTGAAGAACGTGACCATTCCACCCCCCCACCCTTTTTTTTTCTCTTTCACAGCATGCAGCAACTGTTATTGGTAATAAGATGATTGTTGTTGGTGGCGAATCTGGGAATGGATTATTGGATGATGTACAGGTTGTGATTTTTTTTTTTTTTTTGGATCTGAGGGATTCATTTTTCTTTGCACCAACTGTGTACACTCAAGTGATTGCTTTGCCCGAGTGGATAGTGATTATATCGTTCTGTTTGCAGGTGCTTAATTTTGATAAATATACCTGGAGCACAGCCTCATCAAAGCTTTACTTATCACCTAGCTCACTGCCATTGAAGATCCCTGCATGCAAGGGTCACAGTCTGGTAAGTTGTCACAAGTAACAATAGATAGCGGGTGTGCGTGTTGGTATGTATATATTGTTGGAAATCTGTGTGTCCATGGAACTAAATCTCTAAAACTAACAGACCAGGCCGGTTTTTGAGTTGAGATTCATAGAGTGGACTTCTTTAAGTGAAAATATAAACCAAATGGGTAATTTCTGGACCCAAAGGATATTAGAGATTTATTTTAATGAGACGCTTACTTTTAGGATGAGGCATTATATGGTTCTATTGAACCATCAGTACCAGTTCCTTTTAGGTAAACAGACTTATTGACTGGACTACGCTTCTGATATACCGAATTAGAGCAAGAGAAATGCCATCAGCAAGATCTTAGATTAAAACATTCTTTATGGAGATGAGTTCTAATGCACAATATTATCATTTATTCATTTAACCCAGGGTGATGGGACACTCTTTATGACATCTCATAATCTATGTTTTCTCAACTTTTATTTTCGAAAAGGTTTCATGGGGGAAGAAAGCTCTCCTGGTTGGGGGCAAGACAGAGCCAGGAAATGAGAGAATTGCAGGTTAATATTCTAGTATTAATATTGATATTTCTTCTCTTTTGTTTGGTAATCTGATCTTTGTGGTCCTTGCAGTCTGGGCATTTGATACAGAGACAGAATGTTGGTCGCTGATGGAAGCCAAGGGAGATATACCTGTACTAGTCTTTGTTACTCGAATTCATTACACGCATGTATCAAATGGTTTAGTGATGATTGATTCCATTAATCCTTTGAATTCTTTTTTTCCTTTTCAATTTTGGAATCTTAATCTTTGGAAATATCAACTTGAAATTAAATATAGGCCATCTAATTTTGATTGAATATTTTTAAATTCGATTTCATGGTTAATTCTAGTTGATATCATTTCCCCCCCAGTCTTAGTTTTTTGGAACGCTGTGAACACACAAATGGTAGCTTGCTGAGGAGATTAATTGTGAATGATAGCAAAGTTAAGCAACTTTAATTATTGCAGGTTGCTAGAAGTGGTCACTCTGTAGTTAGAGCTAGCTCTGTCTTAATCCTCTTTGGTGGTGAAGATAGTCGGAGGAGGAAACTCAACGACCTTCACATGTTTGACCTTAAATCGTTTACCTGGCTCCCTCTACATTGCACGTGAGTTACTTTGGCGTTGGTTGAGTTATTAGTATAGTTTTTTCGTGAAGTTTTGCATAATTGATGCTAATGTAATTCCAAGAGACCCTTTAGTTTACCATTTTCTTTTACACTATTAGAGATGTTAGATGTTTTCTTCTTCTTACATTTCCTTATCTATGTCAGAGGAACAGGACCATCTGCAAGATCCAACCATGTGGCCGCTCTTTATGATGATAAAACTCTACTTATATTTGGAGGGACATCAAAATCCCGGACCCTGAATGATTTATACTCACTTGACTTTGAGACAGTATGTAAATATGCTTTTCCTTACAAAGCTAACCAAGTCTATAATTCAGAACATCATCCGAATATAACCCTGATTGTATGTAGAACTATTTTGTTCCTTGGGCAGATGGTGTGGTCAAGAATAAAGGTACGGGGTTTCCATCCATCACCTAGAGCTGGTTGCTGTGGTGTTCTCTGTGGAACTAGATGGTGCATAGCAGGAGGTGGAAGCAGGAAAAAAAGTATGTTCATGGTCTAAGAAGCAAACAATAATACTTACTCCACAATTACATGATGTAGTTTTTTTTTTTTTACCATGAACTGATTTTCCTCTCTCGTTTTCCCCCCCTGTTCTCAGGACATACAGACACTTTAATCTTTGATGTACTGAAACATGAGTGGTCTGTTGCTGTCACGTCTCCTCCATCTTCTGTCACCACCAATAAGGTGAGTGGTGAAAATTTTGATTTTATTTGTTGCTGTATGTTGCCCACATTTGCTATTTATTGGATCTTTATGATAATTCCCTCCGGGAAGGAAAACTGCTAAAACCTTCTTAATGTATCTTTATTATTGTTTCATACAATTCTTGCAGAGAACTTAGTGGATGTTGCACATTTTTGTTATAAGAATTTTATGTTTGAAGCCTGCAAAACATTCTTTTGAAAAACACAACAGTTACACTGCTATTCAAATTAGGGCTAAATCTTTTTCATGATAGCCTTTAGATTAAACAATTTTTTTAACACTATTTTTCTAGTAGTCCACAGTCACACTGTTCATGTTGGTCTTGCATCGTGCTTGTATAATCTCTTCAATCATAAACCAGCTATTGTAAATACAGTTTTTTATTCTTAAAAAACTTAATTCTTTTCGAGAAGCAATCATTTCAAGATAATATAGTGTGCTAATTACAGATCACTTAATTTGTGTGAACCACTATTCTTGGATGAATACTTAATATAGATATGTTCTTAGGGTTTCAGCTTAGTGCTCGTGCAGCACAAGGAGAAAGATTTACTTCTTCTTGCATTTGGGGGATCCAAAAAGGAGCCATCAAATCAGGTAAGATTCAATATTATATTAGGTATTATTCTTTACTCACTAAAATTTTAAATTACATTTTTTTTTTTTTTTTTTTTTTTTTTTTTTTTTTTTTTTTTTTTTTTTT
>NW_019272085.1:245335-246534 GCF_002738345.1 Cucurbita maxima | reverse complement strand
TTTTTTTTTTTTTTTTTTTTTTTTTTTTTTTTTTTTTTTTTTTTTTTTTTTTTTTTTTTTGCTTTTCCCTTCATGGTTGTCCCAGGTTGAAGTATTGACCATGGAAAAGAAAGAACCATCCTTTAGGCACCGATCCAATCCTAGTAAAATCCCAGAAACTCTTACTTCAATTCATGGATTTTTTACAGCTTTGCATGGAAACTTAGTGATGCTCCCTCTCATGTTCAGTTGACCCGACTGCTAGACAAAATCTAGCATCTGCTATTGGACACGGTTCTGGAAGAAAATCCATCTCAGAGTTCGCACTTATTGATCCAAGTCCTGTTCCTGGAAATATTTCACTGCGCAAGCAATTTCATAATGATGAAGCCTTTGACAAAACTACTAAGATAACCAAGACTCCAGAAGATGATTCCTCTACTTCTCAGGTAACTCTAGTTGGTTGTATTGGAGATAGTATATGATGTGGGTTTGACAATTGTGAATCATTGCATTTATTTTATTTAGTAAGTTTAACGTATATCAGACGCGGTTCGTTTGGTGCAGGCAACAGAAAACAAGATAACTCAATCTGGAAGTGAATTCCACGGGGAGACACTACCTTCTGTATACGAATATGACAGTTCAAATCCCTTCAAGGAGGGAGTTGGATATCATCCCATGGATAGCACTGATCTATTCAGCGACAACAGTGGCAAAGTAGTAACATCATCCACTTTTTCGAGCATATATCAGTTCTATGAAGCGAAAATGGCGGCATTGATAAGAAAGAACGGAGTTCTCGAAGGGCAAGTAGCAGCAGCCATGGCAAGTCGAGAAGCTGTGGAGAAGAATTTATCCTCTGTTCTAAAGATCAGGCAGGAGATGGAGAAAAGAATAGCTGATATGATAAAGGAGATGGAAATGCTGAGAGATAAGCTAGCAGGAGTAGAAATAGCAAAAGAAGAGGCCGACAGCCTGTCAAACATCGTCCACTCTGACAATGTCCGCCTTGAACATGATGTTGCTTTCCTCAAAGCAGTTTTGGATGACACCCAGAAGGTATTTTACTTGTCTCATGGCATGGTCGTGTTTGTCGAATTTATGTACCATGATACTTAAGTGTCGAATTTATGTCTCATGGCATGGTCGTGTTCCTCAAAGCAGTTTTTTTTTTTTTTTTTTTTTTTTTTTTTTTTTTTTTTTTTTTTTTTTTTTTT
>NW_019272085.1:198920-245315 GCF_002738345.1 Cucurbita maxima | reverse complement strand
TTTTTTTTTTTTTTTTTTTTTTTTTTTTTTTTTTTTTTTTTTTTTTTTTTTTTTTTTTTTTTTTTTTTTTTTTTTTTTTTTTTTTTTTTTTTTGTAGGAGCTTCATTCTACTAGAGGAGTCCTTGCTGGAGAAAGGGCCAGGGCTTTCCAACTTCAGGTACTCGACTAACCACAAAGCAGGAACAGCTCTATCTCTTTCCTTCTCCCTTTTGAGTTTCATTCTTGTCAATATAATCCTCTGACAGATTACTTAGAATGTTAGCAAGCGCATTGCATGGGCTAATATGTTAAAACGTCTTTGTAGCTATAGTTTATGGCTGGGACTACTAGGATATCTAATCCTAAAGCTGTATCTGCTCTCTCTCCCCTTGAATTTCGTTATTGTGAACATAGTCCATTGATAGGTTTCGTGTTTAACCACCCTGCATGAATTACTTCATAAAAATGTCTTGTATCTTCCATTTTGGCTAGGACTACTAGGGTATCTAAATCTTATAAACTCCTCAAACTTCTATCATCCCTTATTGTCAGTGTCAGCTCACTGTTGGTGTTTTAATGAGTACATTCATCGTGCATTTTTTGTTCTGTTCCAATCTTAAGCTTATGGTTATATTGCATCATAACATTTACCTTCTTCTGTCACCAAATAAATTATACTAGGTTGAAGTATTTCATCTAAAGCAAAGATTGCAGTCCATGGAGAACCGAGCACCGACGCCGAGGAAACCGTTCCATATGTAGGAATGAAATTTTAACGATCTGAATCTCCAAGAAGATCATGGTAGGCTTCTGTAAATTTAGATGATTCCAATTCTAGATGGTGAGATTTTTGTTAGGGATGTAGTAACATTCTGAAATCAGAGCTTGTAGGAATCCGTTTCCCCCCTCTTGAGGCAGCAGTAATGAATCCATTTAGAAATCAGTAGCCTCTTTTTGAATGTAGATTTTGGAAGCGAAATATTCCTCTACAACTTCCGGCCAATGGGCTTAAAGATTGTTCAAGGTTAAAGCCTTGTATATGATTAAAATTGTAAAAAGAGAAGTAAGTTCTAACTATTTAGAGACCCTCCACTTCTAATTGTAAAAAGAGAAGTAAGCCTTTTACTGTTATTATCAACAGAGATTTATTGTTTCTAGAAACTCATTATTTAATAATGCATATATAAAAAGGAAATAAAATGCTTAAGAAAAATTATAAAGTTTTTCAACCAGTTGTATAAATTTTAGTTTTAATCTATAGTTTCATCAAACGGTAACGACCCTAGACTTGAATTTTAAAAAATCCCTTATGAGATACAACATCGATAACTCGCAGCCTAACGAGTCCCTTAGTCGTTGCGTCATAGTAGGTTGGCAAATCCAACGGTGTCAACAGAAAGTCAGCATAGAGGTAAAATCACCATCTTGCTTCCAAAGGCCTTTTACAATAATAATCCTCGGTGTTTCTCCATGGTGGCTCTGTTGTGCCGTATACATTGATTTACACCAAATATTTTGGCTGAGTTCACATCTCTAGGTAGAACTATAAAAACATTCAGAATCAGAACAGCATGTTAAAATTTAGCAATATGTACGTACCTCAAACATGATAAGTAGTACATTAAAGCAGTTATCTACTTTACAAAGAAGTTCGAACGGGATCTTGACTTGACTTGATTTTATGTTGCAAATTCCAAACCTTAAGAGGCTATTTCCAGGTTAGCAGAGAGGAAGGCTTTTTAGTCGTTTCATTCTTCTTCTGGTTCTTCTTCTTCCTGGAGAAGGTTTTCTCTGTTATCATGAGCCCAGAAACCGCGCACATCAATTAGCATGCTTGCAACCGTGCCTCCTTGCTTGCAGTTGAGTAGATCGTTCGAAGTAATTTTTAGAGGATCGCCTGGCTTAACCATGTCCCATATCTCATCTCTTACATCTTCTATGCACAACTCATAGTTCCCACCCTCTATCCATTTCTGATGCACGTCTCTGTATCATAGAAAAAAGCAATTATCACCTGGCTAAAGCAATTGCTCGGTATAACTACTGAGAGTTCTTCGTACAAATAAAATAATAATCATTGAGATGCATGTGTAATTTATGTCTCTGGTATTTTGAGGCTTGTAGAATGTGCTCGATTCTATAAGCAGGAAAATACAGATGTACTATGTAGGAAGATTGTATCAGGTAGCATCCTGCTTTTAGATGCTCCCCTTCTTTTACTTCCTTCATTTTCATTTGATTATGAACTTAGTTGATTAGATTTGAACAGAAACTGGATAGATTGACTTCACCTGAAAAGAGTATGAATATCTACTGTTGTAAGGTAACCCCTCCCTTGAAGATCAAGACACCGAAACAAATATGTCAACCCTTCCGGAGTGTCTTTATTTTCGAGGGCAAGAACAAAGTCCAGAAAACTATCAAAGTCCATCTCCCTTGTGTTCCCTCCACCCTTGCTCCGACGAACATGCTCATCAAATACTAAAGAAAGCAAATAATTAGCAAGTGATGGATAGACAATTAGCATTTCAAAAACTAAGAGAAGATATGCATGACCATAAGCATGCGAAACATGTTTTCCTAAGATAATTAAAAAACCATTCATTGATGGATGGTGAATGATGAGTTTCATAGAATGAATAAGACAAACCTCTTTCAATGAAAATTTCAGTCAAAGTACCATCAGCATATTCTCGTAGCTCCTGCTTGCTTAATGTTCCATTCATATCTTTATCAAGAGCCAGAAACATGTCTGTAGGAATAAAGTACACGGTCAGCCAACTAAGAGAATAAACACCTTTCCACAGTTGTTACATGCACCCAAAAAACTAGAACCTAGGCAAAGTACTACAAGGACTTGAAATAAACAAACAAAAATAACCAACCCTTCAAACAATGAATTAGCACAAAGATAAAGGAAATAACACTGGATGAATCTCCAAGTAAGATGAATGTAACTCACCACAAATGCGTTGAGCAGATGTTAGGGAGAACCAGTTCTCTGCTTGTTCAGTATCAGTAACTTCTTCCTCAGTTTCCTATAAAAGAGATAATATACTAAAACAATAATATGCCATATGTAATTCAGTAAACAGTCTTTTCTTGGGTCAAAGTGCACAAACTATTTCGTTATTTCTGTTAGTATTATCACTATGGATAGAAGTTCTTTAATTATTCTCATACTTTCTTAGTCTTTAAAAACTTGAGAGGTGTTTGGGAATGTTTTCAAATTGAAGTAAAAGTATTACTTAAAAAGCACTCTGGTAAAATGTGATTCATAGCTCACTGCACTTAGTTTTATTTTGATTTTTTTCATTTAATTTCGATAATACAAGTCATATTATTAAAATATGAATCTCTTTTATCAGGAAACTAGAATCTTTTAGATTCTCACAATATTATTAAGAATTTGATCATTAAGTTTAGGTTTGCTTTGAGTATAGCCATAAGTTCACACCCAAAGCCAATTCGGTGTTTGATAACATTAACCTTGAGCATATTGATGCATGATCTACCTGGTGCAGTTCCATTAATTCCTGCAGACAATTGCTGAGCAGCACCTTCTTTATGCAAGCTTTTCCTACAAAAATTAACAATGAAATTTAAGACACATTAATCCAAGTATGTTACCATAAAAAATATATATTGAAAGGTTCAAATACAAAATTAAACAAAGGAATTATGAAAAATCAAGATAACATATTTCTAACACAATTCAAGACCGTAGGCAAACCTCTTCTTGCAGGATCACAAAAGAAGAAGAATTTGCGAGCAGCTATACGACAATATGTTTGCACAAAAGATGCAGGAATATCTCGTAGTTGAGCCAAATTTGGAATAAGACCTCTTATATAGCCCTCCATTTCCTACAGAAAGATAATAGAACATTCATTAATGTGGTTACGCAAGTTGCCACAGGAACAAGATAAAATTCTCGTATATCCAGTCTTTGAACACAAAATATGCAGAAGGATCATACGTGAGGTTGAAGGAAACCATCAGAATCCTCATCAAGTTCACTCATATCAATTCTCGCTTGAGTAAGAGAAACCTGAAGAATAAAGAGAAAATCCCATATCAAATTGACATGGAAGAATAAAAATCCTCCAAACATCTCAACAGACTTTTCTCTATCACTTCATAAAAATAAAATAAAATAAATATAAATAAATAAGAGCCTTTTCTATAAATAAATAGACATTGAAGTTTCACTCCCTTGGAATGCTTCATAGTTCATATATAGAGTATGCAACCTTTGAATGATGCAATGGAATGCTAAAAGAATATTACGAATCTTAATAACTCCAACAAAGTCCTATAAGGCCGTTCAATTGGCCAAGACTAATTGCCATAATGCCCACATTTTGGGTTCCAAACCCTCAATTGGCAAGAAACTAAAAAAAAAAGCACGACAACTATTGACTTCTAAGTGCAGATTATTCCATCATTTATACTTCCTCATACATTGATATGGAAGAATACCGTTAATCCTTAGTGTCTAAACTCACCGTTCTCATCACATATAGATAGAAGGGAAGGATTGCAATTCTTCCAGACTCATCTTTCTCAAACTTCATGAAATTAGAGGGACTGAAAAATCGTCGGCATTTAGGTCCTATTTGCTCAGCACATACGGAAGCAATGTGGCAAAAATCTTCGTAGTTCATCTAAGGAATGAAAAACAAGAGAACATGTAAGCATTACTACAGATCTAGAAAAATATGCTGCAGTCACAAGAGCTCAAACAAAATAACCAGAGGTAAATTACAGTTACAAGGACAGACAATCGTAATCACAGGATGTTAATTACCATGTACAATTGTTGCCTTGAACCATTAAATTAACGTTTTCCAGAAACAAAAAATATGCACTTTAAAATGAAATAAACAATCCTTTCAGAACACTCACAATCTTAGGCTGCTAAGCAAGCTAATACTATTGTACATGTACACTTTTCCTCCAGAAACGTTGCTAATATATTAACCTATGCAGTCATGTCTGGAAAAGTTTCCAATAGCAATCCTAAGCGATATGCAAGTTGCTATATGAACTTCAGCTCAAGGAATATAGAAGATGTAAGCTTATGTGGCATGTTGCCGAAAATATCAAGCCAGAAATATATTACCTTTTCTGCACCAGTTGCATCATCAATTACACAGTTTTCCCTCAGGCAAACCCACATTGCATCTAGGTCATCAGCATTTAACAGAAGATCCGATTGTTTCTGCACATCAAAAATGTGTGGTGCAGAAAACTCAATATTTGTGCTCAAACAGATAAATCTATGGAACATCCGTCGTGCAAATGGATAAGGGTAATTATACCTTTAGGAACCGATACTTGGCAAGTCTCTGAACCCTGTGGCTGATGGATCCCTCCTCAGGTTTCTAAAGAAGAGAAAACACAATTCAATGAAACAAATAAAAATAAATGGCACAGCCAAGCTCTGGGTTAGTATATCTTCAGTCTGCAAACTTGCATCTCTTCTATCATGATGTCAACAATACATTAGGACATGATAGAGCATCTCTTTTTCAATTTAAAATCAAAGGACTAACTATGCAGCCGAGTTTACTCTTAATACATGTAAACTATAATTACACATGCCTTCTTGTAAAAACTTGGGATTGTACCAGCTTCAGCAGTTTTCCGTTGCTTCTCTTTGAAAATATCAAGTAGAATTTTTTTTGTCTCAAGCTCTACAAAAAAGAGGGGGGAAAAGAAATTAGGTTCCCAATTTCACTGTCATACTTCTTCTAACATCAACAATAGTTTTTCAGATACACAGTTGATCAAGGTGTAACAGCGGTAAGAGTAGGAGGGAAAAAAACAGAACTTATCATTTAAATGTATATAGAGGGGGAAGGAATTGCTAATTGCTAGATCATAATCAGAATTTCCTTGACGAACCCTAGCCAATTTTTTTTTTTTTTTTTAAATTCTAAAATAAAATAGATCCAAGAGGAAGGATAATTATCAAGAGTCTCCAACTCTACTCGATGAATTCCTAAAGCAGCAAGAACATGTGCATATGGACATGCATGCTTAAAAGGGCCAAAGTAGAAGATTAGGGTTCCAAAAGTAGATTAAAGGGTTCATCAAGTAGCATACATTCACCTTTGATCAATTTTCTTCAGTGGCTCTAACAAAAGATGCATACAATTTAGGAGCCATGCATTTCCTGATTTTTTTTGAATTAATTCAATTTTCAAGAACCCAGATCGACTAGAAATAGCCATTGCAGGGATTGATCCGTTCATATTTTTATGCCTCTTAAGATAAACTGAGCACTGGATTGTATCGTTTGTTCCTAAATACTGAATACTCCACATTTTACAACAAAAAGTTACAGATTCAAAGAATTGAAACAACTTCCTATTTTCTTTCAGCACAATTAAGTTTCGTTGCAGCCATAGTTCAGGAAAATCAACCAAATCAGAGAAAATTTCCGTAAAACAAACGAACACTAACTGAAAGCAAGAAGAACAAGAAATATGGGGGAAACACGAACCCATCAAAGCTTCAGATCCCAGCCCGGTACCGGTTCCGATGAATCTCCTGAGGTTCCTCACCCACAGCATAGACGAAGCTGGAGGTACCTTCCGTTGCGGGGCCTCATGGCCTTCGCCGTCACTGGAACCACTATACATAGTTGAGCAATAACCACCGGTGCTCTCAAGCTACGCAAACAACTCCAATTTGGAATGCGACTTCAATTGTCCGATTCAAGACGCCTCTCAGCCGCCGGAGAAGCTCGAGTGAAAAAACCCTAGCTCCGATCGAGCCGCACGCAGGTTGGTCGAAGGTGGTTCACGATTGAATGAACTCGGTGATGATTTTGTTTCTGTTAATTTACTCGCCACTTGGGAGATCTCTCTAAATCTATGACAATTATCAACCCCAGGGCCTCGTTGTTAAATTGTTTTCAATTTAACCTCGCTATTCTTTCAAAATTAACACAATTGGCCACTAAATTTCAATATTCCAAAATTTGGCCTCTTTCTTTTTGTCTTTTTCTAGCTTTTGTCACGAGCCAGCTATTTATTGTTTGAATTATAAATAATAATAATAATACATAAATAATATATATTACAAACTCTCAATTTATGCTATAGGTTTTATTTTAATAATAATAATAATACATAAATAATATATATTACAAACTCTCAATTTATGCTATAGGTTTTATTTTAACTCTCAAATTTACATTAAAAAATAGTAATAAAAATATACTTAATTCGTGTCGTATCAACAGCTCAAGTCTAATAATGTAGTATAAATATTTTTCAATAAAATTTAAAATTAGTCTGTAAATTCAAAATTATTATTTTTAATTAACTTGATTGAATAATAATATTAATTTTACGAAATAAAAGATATTCACTATAATAGTGGATATAGACTATTTTTAAAAAATAACATTAAATTAAACCAATTTTAAGCTATATTAAAGTATATGGACCGAAATTAAATAAAACTCATATAAAGACAATATTTTTAATGTTAAATAAATAATAATAAAAAGAATTACCTACCCAAAATATAAATTTCAAGAATTCGAGGGCCGAAATGCAAAACCATCAGCACAGTCATTGGTTTAAAACGACGTCGTAGTAGTGAAGATTGGGTTATTAAGATGACGTTCAAGTGTATGGACACGTGTCGAAAATTGAATGGCTGTNAATAATAATAATAATACATAAATAATATATATTACAAACTCTCAATTTATGCTATAGGTTTTATTTTAACTCTCAAATTTACATTAAAAAATAGTAATAAAAATATACTTAATTCGTGTCGTATCAACCGCTCAAGTCTAATAATGTAGTATAAATATTTTTCAATAAAATTTAAAATTAGTCCAAACTGTAAATTCAAAATTATTATTTTTAATTAATTTGATTGAATAATAATATTAATTTTACGAAATAAAAGATATTCACTATAATAGTGGATATAGACTATTTTTCAAAAATAACATTAAATTAAACCAATTTTAAGCTATATTAAAGTATATGGACCGAAATTAAATAAAACTCATATAAAGACAATATTTTTAATGTTAAATAAATAATAATAAAAAGAATTACCTACCCAAAATATAAATTTCAAGAATTCGAGGGCCGAAATGCAAAACCATCAGCACAGTCATTGGTTTAAAACGACGTCGTAGTAGTGAAGATTGGGTTATTAAGATGACGTTCAAGTGTATGGACACGTGTCGAAAATTGAATGGCTGTTAGTGAAGATTGGGTTATTAAGATGACGTTCAAGTGTATGGACACGTGTCGAAAATTGAATGGCTGTAAAAACCCCTTTCGTAACCGCATCTCAAACCCCGCGAACTTGGAGTTGCACTGCAAATTTGCCGCTTCATCGGATTTGGAAATGGCCGCCATTTCAATTTGCTTTGCTCCGCAAGCTCTTGCACGGCCCAGAATTCGAAACCCTAGAAGAATACAGTCGCCCAAGAAGCTTCGAGGGAACGACAAGCTTGATCGTAATAGCGTTAAGATAAGAACCAATTCGAAGGAGTTATCTTCCATTGGCGTTGAAGCCACTACCTACACCCGCCTCCCTCCCAGGGAAGACTTCGCTCTTCTTAGCTTTGATTCCCCGTCTTTTGATTCTTCTTCTTCTTCTTCTTCTTCGAAGGTTTCGTCCGAGGTGAAGCTTTTGGATTCGGATGTTGCGATAATTGAGGAGGAAAATGATTTGGATTCTTTGAACTTCGAAGAGAGGGAGGAAAAAGAGGAAGGAGGATTGGATGGGAATTTGGCTTTTGGGAATGGCTATGGGAAGTTTGAAGTGTTTGAGGGGGAATATGACTCTGAAATGGAGGAGTATGGCGATGATAGTGAAGTGGAAGAGGAAGAGGAAGAGGAAGAGGAAGAGGAAGAGGAAGAGTTAGATGAGGAAGGAGAGAAGGTTTTGGCATTTAGGAAGGGGAGATTTGTTGATACTGATGAAGTGGAAACCTATTATGATGGTGCTTATGAAGCTGGCGAAGAAGATGTGAAGGAAAAGGGGCTGCCAGCAGTAATGCGGTGCTTTGATCGAGCGAAAATCTATGTGAAAGCTGGAGATGGTGGCAATGGCGTTGTGGCATTTCGGCGCGAGAAGTATGTGCCGCTGGGTGGCCCTTCAGGAGGAGATGGAGGGAGAGGTGGGAATGTGTATGTTGAAGTTGATGCGTCGATGAATTCGCTATTGCCATTTCGAAATGGTATACATTTTCGTGCAGGAAGGGGTAGTCATGGGCAGGGGAGAATGCAAAACGGGGCGAAGGGTGAGGATGTGGTGGTGAAAGTGGCCCCTGGAACAGTGATAAGAGACGCATTTAGCCAGGAGATTCTGTTGGAATTGTTACATCCGGGGCAGCGGGCTCTGTTGCTGCGCGGTGGAAGAGGTGGAAGAGGCAATGCATCATTCAAATCCGGGTCAAATAAGGTTCCGAAGATTTCAGAGAATGGAGAAGAGGGTTCAGAAATGTGAGTTTTTATTTTCTTCCTTTTTTGTATGATTTTTTGAAAATGGTACCTAATGCTCTTGTTGTGTCTCTCACCACACGAGCACGCATATTCTTAATTGTTTTGCACCATTTATAGTAATGGTCGTTTGTTCAAATGCTTCCTCCTTTGTGCTTGGAGACTGCCCGTGTGAGGACATTCTTCTTCTTTTCAAGCAATGAGGATAGTTAAGTTGATTGTACTCTTATAATGGTCTTGCTAGCTGAGAATGAAATTAAGAGTCATGTGGATGAAAGAAGGGATAGCTACACGTGTTTCTTTCATAATTTTTTCAATTTCAGGATATTTGATTCTCTTTTGCTGATGATAATGATAGCGTGACTACTGGGGACAAGGAGAGGGAAAAGATGGTCATCTTATCCTCTCCCTTCTATGCTCATTCCTAAGTTTGTAAGCTATTTGTCGAGGGACTAGATTCGAATCCTTAGAGGGAAAGTTTGAAGAGGCTTTTCATTCTTAGGAGATTAAGGGCTGTGTTTAGTTTACAAAGTTTCAAGGTGTCACATCCTAATGGTTCCCCTTGACCTATATTTGGGTGATTGAGAAATTACTAAGCTCCAGCCCAATTTATTAGAGGTCTAATGAGTCTTTTCAATTTATTAGAGGTGGCTAATGAGTCTTTTCAAAGTGGTATAATCAATGTGAATATGAGGGAGACCTACATTTGTCTTCTTCCTAGCCAACTAATCTTTTGAGAAATCTCTACCACATCAATGCTAAGGCTTTGGCAGATAGAATGAGGAAGGTATTAGCTCATACTATTTCTTCTAATTGGGTAGCTCTGTGGCTTTAAGAAAAACTATGGATGAGGATCTCATTGACACAGTATATAGTTCATTAGGAACCTACGGAATTTAAAATCAATATTAATTATCAATAAAAAAAATTCTTTTTGCAATAAAACGTCGAAAAGTTTGAGGATCATTGAGTTGAGATTTTGTTGATGAAGTTTTGTAGAAGAAAGATTTTTTTTTCTACATAGCTTACAATCACTTGAGTTGAGATTTTCTTGTCGATGGAAGACATTGTCCAGGGGTGCGGAGAGTGGTTTAGTCGAAGGCTTGATGGTGGGAAAGAAGGGTTCCTTATGACCTTTTTTCAATTCCCGTTTTGAGATCTGATTGAGAAAAAAAATACTTAAGCTTGCTTAATGAAGAGCTTTATTTATTTATTTTATTTTATTGTTCCCTTAAGTGGCATACTGACTTTAGTCATGTCTACTTGGAGTTGTATTACACTTCACTTCCTTTCCATCTTTAAAGATCCTTTTCCCCGTTTGTGCTAAATTGAAATAATAATGTGGGATTCTATGGGAGATGGGGTGGAGGGTGTTAGCTCTTATTAGTTTGGTGGGAGCTAGTGCCTAAACCTTGTGAGGATGTAGTTCGGGGTTTTGGGTATTTTGGTTCTATAATATTCAATGTTTTTGCCCCGAATGGACATGCCATTTTCCCTCAGTGTGAGACGACGCAAGATCATTGAGCAAAATGGGTGATGCCATTCTAAGGGATAGGATTGAGATGAGGTGGGGACAGGCAGTTCTAGGAACTCGTTAAAAACTATTTCCCATGGCTTAATGAAAGTAGTTTTCTTATAGAAAAACAACTTATTGTTGTCTTATGAATGGATGATTATTTGGATAGGAGTACTAATTATTTTCTTCAGGTGGTTGGAGTTGGAGCTAAAGCTTGTTGCAGACGTTGGAATCGTCGGGGCACCAAATGCAGGGAAAAGCACACTTTTGAGCGTGATAAGTGCTGCACAGCCAGCCATAGCAAATTACCCTTTTACTACCCTACTCCCAAACTTGGGTGTTGTTTCTTTTGACTATGACTCAACTATGGTGGTAGCAGATCTTCCAGGATTACTTGAAGGCGCACACGAGGGGTTTGGCTTAGGCCATGAGTTTCTACGTCACACTGAAAGGTGTTCTTCACTGGTACAATTTCATATCCTATAGTTTACACTTGATTTATAATCCTTTTGGTGAGTGCTGATTAATCATAAAAGTCCTGTTCTTAAATGGGGATATCTATTCGCATTTGTATATGAAGCTAAATGATAAATTTACCTTCTCCAAGGCTTTGTACATTATAATATTACTTCAAAATAATCCCTTGATCTATTGGAATGATGCGAAATGTCATAAATACCTCTTCTACTGTGTTTTATGGAAAATAAAACTGCAATCTCTTTTTCCATTTTTATTTTTTCTTCAACATTTGTTGGCATCGTAATCCATGGAAGGCTCAAGAATCTTTATTTTCCCTTGTGGAGTTATAGGTGCATGTGGTCGATGGGTCAGGACCACAACCTGAATATGAATTTGATGCTGTTCGTTTGGAGTTGGAGCTCTTTAGCCCCGAACTAGCTGAAAAACCCTATCTTGTTGCCTATAATAAAATGGATCTTCCTGAAGCTTACGAAAACTGGCCAGCATTCAAGGAAAAGCTACAAGCTCGTGGGATTGAAACTTTTTGTATGAGTGCCGTAAAAAGAGAGGGCACTCATGAAGTCATTAGTGCTGCATATCAGCTACTAAGGGAAACTAAAGAAGCCAGGGAATTTCAAGGTCATATAACTTATTGTTCCCAGAATTTTCCTCTATTATATAAATCTTTGATTGTTTATTCACAATGAATAAGTTGTGTTAACGAACTCTGTCCATTTTAGGTGGGAAAATACCAGAGAATCTGGACCATGTGGCAGATAGAATACACAAGCAACGTAGTGCTTCTATTGATGACTTTGAAATTGTTCGTGATAGCGGTTCCTGGCATGTAGTTGGATCTGGTTTACAACGATTTGTTCAGATGACAAATTGGCGGTAAGTTAATCTTTACTCATGATTTCGGTATCAATAGATAGGTTTAAGTTTCCATCGCTTCCTACCATGCAACTAAGAGTAAGAGTTTTTACATTAACCGAGTTTTATTAAGGAACAAAAGTAAGCTGGATCCTACTAATGGCATATCCTTCCAGCAGATTTTGGAAAAAGGAGGGGAAAAAAAGTATGTTTAAAAGATGTTTTATAGTGCTTTCCGGTAAAGTTGAAAATTGCACACAAGAAGCTCCTCTACCCTTTTTTTATTAGAATCGATAGCCCCTCTTTCTTTTTAATTACTTTGCTATAGAGAAAAAATATCTAATTAAAAAGTCCCTTTCTTTTCTTCTGGAGAGAGCTCTCCGAAGATGTTGTTTTGACTTTCTTTCGAGTTAAAATGTTGCTAGGCTGTTAAATCATGGATCAATTTCTACACTTCCTCTTATCCTCCTTTTCATTTCTATTCTCCTTTTCGGTTTATGTCATTGAACTTAATGTGCTTCGTGCAATAGTTACATGGAGTCCGAAAGAAGGTTCCAACATGTCATGGAGGCATGTGGTGTCAACAAGTCTCTCAGAAAACTTGGCATCAAGGAGGGTGACACAGTATTTGTTGCAGAGGTATATTTCATGCTTCATTTTATTGCTAGATGTTACTTCGTTTTTTATTTTTTAATTTAATTGGCTCAGCCTAGCACTTTTGTCATTAGTTCATAGCAATGCTGCACAAAACTCACATAGTTGCATGCATGAAATACATACCAAAGATCATGCAAAAGTACAGACAATTTTAGTGAGTACATGACCTAAAGCAGAA
Source organism: Cucurbita maxima (assembly GCF_002738345.1). Taxonomy (NCBI): domain Eukaryota; kingdom Viridiplantae; phylum Streptophyta; class Magnoliopsida; order Cucurbitales; family Cucurbitaceae; genus Cucurbita; species Cucurbita maxima. The sequence continues at coordinate 232,162 of NW_019272085.1, read as the reverse complement.
AGTCAATAACCTTCAATCTTCTTCGTTTTGCTCTAAAAATGTTATGTAGTCTCTCTCTCGCTAAATTACAAATAAGCTTCTATTGTTGAGATTTTGATGGTTCAATCATCTTTCTAAAACATCAATATCAAGCAATTAACAACTCAATAACTTTATCTTCTGTATTCATCATTTAAATAAACAGTTGTCCAAATGTGGTTATATAAATTTGAGGGTAGCTTATGACTCCAAAAATCAAGGAACAAATGTACACAATTGCTTGTCTTAAGATTTATGCCACAACTGATGAATGATGTTCAAGGTAAAGGATTTAGGTTCGCATCCTCTTTACACCACATGCTAGTTATATACCATATGCTACAGCTACATAGATCACTTGCATTTCCAATTGTATCTTAGAAACTCTCTAGCTATGTTTTTGGTGACAGAAATGAAAGCTAACATGCCTGAAGAAATTAATCAACTGCCTAATGATTAAAAATAGTTGATTACAAGAGAAAATTAATATAAAGAAGATAAAGTAGGAAAAATACATGAAATCTATCACATCCACACTGCATGAGTTTTCTTTACTATTTGTTCTTTTGAATGTAGCTAATTGGTGGGATTTCTGGATATTGAGATGAAAAAAACTTGGACATCCGTAACTTTTTTGCTTCGTTTATCTTCAGATGGAGATGATCTGGCATGATTCACCCAATAGCTCTGGTCCATCTAATATGAAGAAAAGATCAGATTCTGTGAAATGGCCAGAGTGGAAGTAACTCGCCTTTGTTTTCTCACTGGTAGCTTGATGCTGATAACGGTAGGTACATCGTTGGAATTTGCTTGCTTTGAATTGATATTGTTTTAAGGAACCTATGAAATTCGCTCTAAATTTTGAGATTAAGCCTGTAATATTTTCATGCTCAGTGCTATTGCCAGTTCCATTGTTACTTCTCTAGAGCTACGGTTATTAACGTTTCAGTAAATTTCTTCTGGTGCTATCTTTATTTCTATGGCATGTTGCAAATGTTCCGCAAAAGTTCCATTATGATTTATGACGGTTGAGAAGCTTTGACCATCATGTTCTTTGCTTAATGGTAGGAAGGATGAATTTTCTCTATGGATCAGATGAACAGCCTTACACATCCAGGAGATCCGAATGGAGCAGCATTATTTTATGGTAACCTTTGCACCCAACTCTCAAATGCTAAATTAAATGAGTAGAAAGGAGATCCGAATATTTCATGAAAATTGCGGTCGAGTCGATCACATACCATAAATAGACACAGCATAGACTTCGTAAACTTTATGTCAAATTAGAGTGTTGTTACATAACTGTTGCAGTTGCAAGGTTCTAGGCTGTTCTTTGATATAAAGTGCTGGTGAAATTATTTGTTGTGTAACCATCATATTCTATGTGTAAACTATGTAGGATATATCAATTTTCTCTCTTTTTTTTAATTTTTATTTTGTGCAAGGCTTCATAATAGACAATCTAAGAACATAGGCACTCAAATTAGAAAATGAATTGGTGTTTGTATTGGAAGTTCAATAACCCTTGTATTATTATAACCTATATTGTTTCGTTTATCTCTCACACGAGTGTCGATAAAAATTGATGCTTGCCAAGATAAAGAAGGAAATGATACCGTTATCGACATTTTTAATATTTAGTTTTGTAGTTTTGTTGTTTTGTTGTTGCCATATTTTGAGTAGGATAATGCCTTCGACGCTACAAAATTTGAAGCTTAAGTTATAGTTGAAGGGAATTTAGCATAAGATTTTATGAATTAGGAAGAGCTTACTTACTTTTTTGAGGTTGAAGAAAAGTATTTATATGACTTTCTTAGAGTTTTTGTCTAACTTCTTTTTGAATGAAATCAAAAGAGGATCTAGTTGGACTGGACTAAGATCACTCGGCATGGGCGCACGGGGACTTGGGATCTGCCCCTAATTTGCAGTCTCTCTCTGGTTAGTTGGTTTACTTTAATTCATACTTCAACTCTCGTTTTATTCTGCATTTAAATTCTTGCCTTATTTTGTTGTTCACTTTTTATATATTTTATTGTTTGTTTTTATGTTTTAATTTCTACCACATGTGACTTCTTTAGTTCTCTATCATTTTAAAAAAAATAAAAAAATAATTATCGAACGAGTAGACTCGCAACTCGATATAGAAACTGAAAGAAAACGAAAGACTGTTACGAATGCTTCAGTAGCAAAGCAAGACCACCGACCCCCCTCCTGAAATGCAGCAAAAAAAATCTTGCAATTTCTTACATTAGATTTTTTTTTTGGTGTTTTTTTTCTCATTCAAATCTCTGTCTATCATTCTTTTCAGAATGTCATTCGTTTTCCATTTCCCCATAAATAAATAAATGCTTCTCTGATTCTTCCTAGTACTGATCTTCCTCTGTTCATGTTATTGTTCATGATTAATGTACTCTCTCAAATGTGTCTCTTTCTGTCTTCTACACTTGGCTGTCCCTAATAAACACAATCTAGCTTTATTATTTCAGTTTTTTGGGCAATTATTATTAGCAATATCATTACCCGAGTCAAAAAAAGCGGTCGAATGACGATCAAAATCGGTGGCATAATGTCGATCCGAGTCAATTAGTAAAGCATATGTGACTTTAAAGTAACAACGTGACACGTTTAAAACCAGATGACTGTTGCATGAGAATATTAGTGCAGAATCTAATTTCTTGTAAAATATTAGCTCGATGATTAATCTTTTGAAATTTTGTAAGTGGGTGCACTTAATTGAGAGAAAATGACAGTCATTTTCAACTTTTAATATTGTCTCTTGTTGGTTAAATGTGAATTTATGTTTGTGACGCATTTGGTCCTATGTTTTTTAAATAACTTTTTTTTAATTTGTTTCAAAATAATAATAATAATGATTCTTTTCATCAAATTTGAATAAAATAAAAAAATTCAAGAGAAATTATCTAAGTAATCTCTTAACAAACCTATAATATTTTTATAAATGAATAAGATATATTCTTTAAATTTTTCATTACGTATTATTTATATGAACATACATATTGTTAATAATAATAATATATAATATAATTGAGAAGTGAAAATTACATATTCCTTAATTTTAAAATTTTAAAAGTTTTTTTTTAAGGAAATTATATTTCTAGACCCCAAATAAATTGAACCACCAACTCTTATTCCCAAAAAAAAAGGAAAAGTAAAATGTCAAAAACAAAATTATGAGGTAATTAGCAACAAATTAATTAAAGTTAAGAAAAATAAAGAAGCTGTATTTGTTATTATTCATCATTAATGAAGGTTTGAATAATAAGTGACATTTCTTGGAATTGAGAAAATAAATATTATTTATTTTGAATATATACTTTTAATTACATGGAAATGATTGGCCATCATTGTTCCAACAGTTCAGATCTAAGCCAATATTATAATACATAGGCTGCTACCTTTGCTTCAATTTTGAGAAACAAAAAAGGTGGTTTTTTCTTTACAAAAATAAAATAAGAGAATGTTGGTGATATCATGAGTTTTTTTCTTTTCTTTTCTTTTTTTTTATTATGAAAATTGATGATAATGATATTAAGTAGGCTATGATGAGCTTAAAATATTTATAGAATTACTAAATCATTAATTTATAACCCATGTTACATCATCTATTCAACGTCTGGGACCTACCAAAATTAAGAGGGAAAAAAAAATTAATATAGTTAAGTGGTTAAATAATAATTAATAGAAATTTGTAGAATATTAAATTACTTCCTAAATTTTTATATTTTTATTTTTTTTAATTAAAAAAAATTATGTTTAGTGAACTTCTAATTTCTATTTATCAATTTTGCTATTTTGTGTATTTATTTTTTAATTTTACAAAAAAAAAAAATCCCTGCTTTATTATCTAGTTCTTTTATTTCTTCAAAAAAAATATTTAAACTTTTAGCTATATTCTAAAAAAATTATTATTTTTTTAAATATTGACTCGAATTCGAATATTTTCTTAAGAGAGTTATATTACTTTTTTAAAAAAATCTTAGCTTGAATTTTAAATACAAAATAAAGAAATTATCTTTGGGAGATGTTGTATTTCTTAGGCTTTAATTTAAACATAAATAAAAAATTAATTAACCAAAATGCTAATAACTTATTTCACACAAACTTCAAAATTTTAAACTTTAGGTAATAAACTTATAATTTAATTAAAATAAAAATTTCAAAGTTATAATAAAATTATATACTTATATGAAATCTTCTCAATTGATATTTACTTAGTTTTTAATATATAAGTATATAATTTGCCAATTTAATTGTTATTATTTTATAATCTTGGATTTTTTTTTTATTATTATTTTTAAGTTCATCTTCTTGGTGACGACGTGGCTTTTTTAAAAATATATTATTATTATACATTACCTTTTTTGGTACAAATTTTTTATTTTTTTTACCTTACGTCATTAGTTACCGTGAGGATTATGGAAATTTTAAAAAAATTTACCGGTCCTTTTTCTAATTCTTGCTTTAAATGGCAAAGAGAGTAAATCCAGTGGTTTGCGCCCTACGATAGGGACAACAAGGTACACCCTCTTGCCACTTTGACTTAGCCGTTAGCCGTCCAATCTAATTAATCATAAAATCCCTTTCCGATCTTTGACCGTTCATTCCACTGTTGTTCATAATTATCCTATCAACACATTCCTCAATCACTCATCATCTACGCCGTACATCTTCACATGTATTTAATTAATACTTAATCTACACCGTACATCTGACTCTCTATATATTATACAAAAAAATTTCAAGTACATCATATTGCACGTGATCTCTACCCATTCTTTTACTTCTTATCTCCATTTTCCAATGTCAACCTAAGACTCTTCCATCTTTGCAAACTTATTTAACTTAAAACATTTAGTTGTTACGCGAAACTCTACGATGTTAGGCTAATTATGATGGGTAATATTAACGTCTGTTTAGTTTCTTTTATAGAACTTTAAGCTTTTGAGACGTGTAAGAACACTTACTCGTGTTTTGATCAATTAAAATGCATTTGAAAGTAGATTAGAATGAAGTACTTTTATCGAATTGTAACAACCTAAGCTCACAACTAATAAATATTGTCCGTTTTACCCCATTACATATCGTCGTCACCCTCACAGTTTTAAAACGCATTTAGCTGACAGCGATACGTAAAGGGCTAGAACGGACAATACCTACTAACGGTGGACTTGGGCTGTTACAAATGGTACCAAAGTCAGTCACTGTGCGATGTGCCAACAAGGATACTAGCCTCCAAGGGGGTGTATTGTGAGATCCCATATAAGTTAGAGAGGGGAACAAAACATACCCTATACGGGTGTAGAAACTCTTCCATAGTAAACTCATTTTAAAACCATGAGGCTGACGGTGATACGTAGCGGGCTAAAACAGATAATACCTGCTAGAGATGAACTTAGACTGTTACAAAAATAAAGAAAATTCTCTTAAGTAGTCAAATCGAGTCTAGCTCAGTGGACGAGGTACCAATTACTATTCTAAACGTGATCGACAATTCGAAATCCTTCCCGAGAGCCGTTGACCTAATAAAAACCTAAGAAAAAGTTTGTAAAATGGGAAGGTCAATAAACTCCTAAAATGTGAGACCCACTTGTGAAGAAGCTTTTAATTCAAAAGGTTTTTGCATGCTTCCCAAAAAGGTTGTCTTTTGGGGCATTTTACTTTGAAACCCTATTTATTATTAACAATTTTTTTTTAATTAAAAAAAAAAGTTAATGGAATTAAAATTATTATTATTATTATTATTATTATTGGTCAAACCCCATTTGACCAAAGGCTCCAATTAGCCCAAAATTATGTTCAAAATTTGTGTCTTTCAAGTCCATCTGTTCATGCTGCATGAGTGCTCTGGTCTGCCACCAAGACACTATCCATTTAAACCTTTTAAATAAAAATAAATAAAAAACCCTTTTTTTTTTTTCAATTTTCAAATTTCATATAATAATTTAAAAATATAAATTAAAAATTACCCGTCCTTCCTTTCCCTCCCATCAACGTGGGATCTCACAATCCACTCTCTTATGGTCTCATTGTTTTCCTTGGCACACTATTCGATGTCTGGCTCTAACATCATTTGTAACAGTTACGTATCGACTCACCGTTTTAAAACGCATCTACTATGAAAAGACTTCCACATCCTTATAAGAAATGTTTCATTCCCCTCTCCAACCAACGTGGAATCTGACAGTCTAGCCTCTTTAGAGGGCAAGGACTTGCATATCACTCATGCTCGACGCTAGTAGATATTGTCCTCTTTGACCCATTATGCATCACTGACAGCCTCACGATTTTAAAACGGTCTACTACGGAGAGATTTCTATACCCTTCTAAGGTTTGCTCGCTCCCCTCTCTAACGAACGTGGGAACCACAATTTGTGTCATTTTCTTATTTTATTCGTTTTATTTTGTATAATTAATTTGGATTTGATTCTTTATATATTTGAATTTTTATTTTAAAAACATTTAAGGTGTATAGATCTTACAAAATGGATTACTTCAATACGAAGGACAGAGTGCTTCAATTATTATTATTATTATTATTATTATTATTGGGTCAAATTATTGTTAATAAAATAATAGCTAAAAAGAGTAGAACCAGAAAAGGGCTAAAACACAAAGGGACAATCTTGGAATATAAAAAATTTAGATTAAATTATTATTATTATTATTATTATTATTATTATTATTTTCCTTTAGTGATTATTATTAAATTATGTTTAATCTATCTACTTTCAAACTATAGATTTAATACTAAATCTTACCATATTAAAAAGTTTTTAATCATGTATTCAAACTTTGGATTATATTTTTATTACAAAAATTTAATCACACGGTTAAGTGAGTGAGTCGTTAATCTAAGCATAGTATAAAAGTTAGGTCTTTACTTATTTTCGAGGGTCAAAGGTTTAAATATTATTGACCGTTTTATTTACGGTTTAAATATTATTTTGGTTTTTACATTTTTAATATGCCTATTTTCGAGGGTCGAGACAAGCTTAGGGTTTCTGTCTAAGCTTAGACGAACAAAAACGTCGTGACGAAGCCTGGAAATGACAAACTTTAGTCAGTTGATGTTTGGCCAAATTGTGGCCCAAACGTCGAGAAGAGGTTTGGATGGGAAGAACTCGTGATTTCTAGCTCTCTCTCTCTCCAAACGTGGAGAAGAACTCCGAAAGTAACGAACTTCAGGTCTCTAACTCTCTTAAGTTTCAACGGGGGGTATAAGTTTAGATGAAGTTTGGCACAAACACCGAGATGACCTTTGAGTTTGTGGCTCTCCAACTCTCTAATAGGTCGAAGCTAAATGCACGGATAACTCAACTAGTCAAAATATTACGTAACTTTGGAGAGGTCGGAAATTCAAAATTTTGGTTCGGTGCAAAATAAAAAGAAGATATTAATTATATAAGTGGAGTAAGTTTATAAATAAAGTAGGAACTTAGAAAAACATAGAAAGATGTTTTTTTTAGGGGGAAAAAAGAAAGTTGTCGTCAAAACACGTTTATCTTTTTCCCCAAATCCCGGGCGACCCACTTCGAAAATATTAATAATAAAATCCCAAGTTTGCCCTTTGCCTGTTTCGAACAATGTGCAAAATTCTTGTCTCTCAACCAAATCACTACCTTGAGAGGTGTTTTTTTTTTTCAAGTGGTTTTTGTTTTTTGTTTTTTCTTGAAAAAAAAAAACATTTTTTTCCTAATTTCTTTGTCTCAATAAGTCGTATTTATCTAATAAATTTTAAAAATAAAAAACTACCATGGAACCGTAATAGCATAAGCCCACCACTAGTAGATACTGTCCATTTTTGTCCATTGCGTATCGACGTCAAGCTCACAATTTTAAAAAGAGTATGTTAGAGAAAAGCTTCCACACCCTTTAACAAATATTTAAGTCTCTTCTTGAACCAATATGGGATCTCACAATTCACCTTCCTTGTGAGCCAGAATCCTCATTGACACACCGCTCGATGTCAAGCTCTGGTACCGTTTGTAACAACCCAAGCTCACCGCTAATAAATATTGTCCACTTTGACCCATTCGTATCGTCGTCAGCCTCACGGTTTTAAAAACTCATCTCTTAGAGAGAAGATTCCACACTTTTATAAGGAATGTTTCGGTCTCATCTCCAACTAATGTGGGATCTCACAATTCCCCACCGTCCTCACTGACACACCATTCGGTGTCTGGCTCTGATACCATTTGTAACCGGGAAAGCACACCGCTAGTAAATATTGTCCACTTTAGCCCGTTACGTATCGCTGTCAGCCTCACAGTTTTAAAACGTGTATGTTAGGGAGAGGTTTTCACACTCTTATAAAAAATGTTTTGTTAGTTTTGTTATTCTCCCTCACCAATGTGGGATCTCACAATCCACCCTCCCTTGTGGGCCAACGTCCGCACTAACACACTGCTTGATGTTTGGCTCTAATATCATTTGTAACAACACAAGCTCATCACTAACAAATATTGTCCAATTTCGCTGTTATGTATTACCGTCAGTCTCACAATTTTAAAACGTGTCTATTAGGGAGAGGTTTCCACACCCTTATAAAAATTGTTTAGTTCTTCTCTCCAACCGATGTGGGATCTCACAATATCATACTCTCGTGATACAGTAAGTAAGTGATATTTACAAAACGGTTATCAAACCGAGCTCGGCTAAAATCTTTATGAACTAAATTCAAGATCAAATGATTACTTAGTTGAAAAGAAAGTGAGTTGAGTTTCATTTTAGAAGTAGGTGGCCTGGCCTTTGCCGTTTGGTTTGGTCACACACACCTTTTCATAAGAGGATTGACCAAACTTTGTGGTGTTCAAATGCCCAAAAACTCATCTAAATCACTTCATTTCCCCTTCGCCTTCGCCTTCCCCTGCCCCCTCCTCTCCCCTCCCCTCCCCTCCATGTGCTTCCCATTCTCCAAAACCCTAAAAAAATTGCCCTCTTCCACTTTCGGTGTTGTCTTCAAGTAACCTTTCCCAAAAGAACAAAAAAAGACACCAAAATCTCTCTCTTCTCTCTAATTTGCTCAAATGGGTCACTAGAAATCCCTATTTAGGGAAATGGGTGTTTGTCCGTTTGGGATTTTAGTGGATCAGTCAATGGGAGTCATTGACAGAATCCATCATTTCTATGACTATGAACAAACAACAAATCAAAAGAATCAACACTTTTTTATACCAAAAAGAAGAGAAGTTTTTCGAGTTAGTGAAATTTGTTTGATACATCATCGTATTATATATTATTTATGTGCCACTTTCTGCCATTTGTCTTGTTGTTGAGATGTTTTTTTACAGTCAGAATATGCCTCAATCATTATGTTTAATATTGGTGGAAGCATGATTGTGAGGAGTCCTTGCTAAAAACAAGAACAACAAGCCTTACCCAATTGGATTATGATTGGTTTATGCTATTCCCAATGCCATTTTAGCATGTGAATTTGAGTATCATTCAAAAACCTCTGCGCTATTATATATCTGATTTTAGATGCCCCACATATGCACCTTTCTTTTGCTTTTGCTCTTGGTTTTGCTGCAGTTTAATCTCCTTCTCAACTTAATTTGTCTTGCCCCTTTTTTGACTCTATCTAGCCTTTTTTATCATTGCTTTTGGAGATCAGAGTGAAAAGAAACTGACCCATGTTTCTTTCATTCAAGGTTATGCCCTTCAACTGTTTGATAAAAGGTCTCAAAGAAAGTTAAGCTGGGAAATTGTACTACTTTTTACAGGCATTCTGTTCCAAACTAGCCTAGTTTTCCTCTTCAGTTTTTTACAGCTTGGTCTTTGTTTGTTTCATCTTTTTCTCTCTCTCTCTTTTCAACCCACCATTGGTCATTAAAATGAACTGTTTTGGAGGGAATCACAGTGTTCAAACAAGCCTGAGGAACACTTTTTGTCTGATCTTTTGTTAGTCAAAATGCATTTTTGTGTCTTTCTTTTCTACTTTGGTTTGTGTAATAACTTTAAATGTTAATAGATATTCTAGTTTGGATTTAAGTGAAAACCAAATGGACCTGATATGGTACTTACACGTACAAACAACTTAGAAAGCCATTGACATAGCGAGAGATTTGGCCCGTTATCTCCATTTGGCCTTATTACATGCATTTTTTGGCAAACGTTATGTTAGGAACCATGAACCTCCACAATGGTATGATAGTCTCTCCTTAATTGAGACTCGACTCCTTTCTCTAGATCCCTCGAACAAAGTACACCCTTTGTTCGATACTTGAGTTACTTTTTTACTACACCATCCCGGACTCACAACTTCCTTGTTTGACATTTGAGGATTCTATTGACATGAATAAGTTAAGGGCATGGTTATGATATCATGTTAGGAATTACAAACCTCCATAATGGTATGATAATGCCCACTTTGAGTGTAAGCTCTCGTGATTTTGCTTTTGGTTTCCCCAAAAGACCTCATACCAATGAAAATGTATTCCTTACTTATAAACCCATGATCAACCTCTTCTCCCTCCCAACAATCCTCAACACGTTACATTACGGGGAAAAAATATATGGACTAAAATGACAGAAGGGCAGAGACAAAAAAACAAACCAAACTTCTTTCTTTGGTTTTGTTTGGCTTGAACTGCGCACAAACATGTCCAAATTGGTGGGTTATTTGAGCCATGTAAACATTGAACATATTCAAATTGGTGTGTTTTCTTCTTCTTTGTTTGTTTGTTCTTCTTTTAGGGATAGTTCCAACTGTTATGGGGACTTGAAAAGAAAGTAAATAGCGTTTTCAAATATTATATTTGATGAGATTGTAAAACAATATCCCTGGATTTGTACCTTTTTCTTTCATATCAGAGTGATTAAAGGGATTGAATAAGAACAGTGAGGGTCTTCCATAGAATGATATGTAAAATGTACTTTTTCTTCTTTTTTTCTTTCCTTTTTCTCCTTCACCAACTCACACTCTTTAAAAAGAGCTTCAAGAGCTGCTTCAATCCTTCATCCCAAACCCAAAAAACCTCTAAAGCTTCCCTTTATCTCTGCTGCAAACTGTTCTTCCCCTTCATATTCTACTGGTTTTTCCCTTTTGTTCTAATGGCTACCTCCAAAGCCTCTGATAAAGCCTACCCAATTTATGAAACTGCTCAATCTCAAATGGGTTTTGCTCTAATTCAAAGAAACTCCTCTCCAATATCTCAAACTGGAGGAGAGAGAAGAGGCAGAAGAAAACAAGCTGAACCAGGAAGGTTCCTTGGTGTCAGAAGAAGGCCATGGGGCAGATATGCTGCTGAAATTAGAGACCCAACAACCAAAGAAAGGCACTGGCTTGGCACTTTTGACACTGCCCATGAAGCTGCCTTGGCTTATGACAGGGCAGCCCTGTCAATGAAGGGTACTCAAGCAAGAACCAACTTCATTTACTCTGACACCTCAACTTTCCATTCCATTCTCTCTGCTTTTGATGTCCAAACTTTGCTTCCTAATTCTGATACTCACTCCCCTGTTCTTCATCAAGCTCAATCTCAGCCCTCCATTCCTCAAACTTCATCAAATCACCATGTTTCTGCTAATGATCATGACACCAATTTCTTCTTCTCTAATGATTCCAACTCTGGTTACTTGAGCTGCATTGTACCTGATAATTGCTTGAAACCCCCTTCAGATTCTACCCACAAAACCCAGCTCAAGAACAGCATTAGATCCATTGAATCAAATGATCATCTTCAAAAATTCAGCTTCTTTGGCTCAAACTCCATTGATACACTTCCTTTTGAAGGTCTGGATGTTTCAGCCATGACTTATGGCTCTGCTGTGAATGAACCAAATTGTTGTAATGATGGAGTGTGGGAAAAACAGCAAATTTGGGAGAGTAATGGTGATGAACTCTCAGCAATAATCAATAGCTCATCTTCTTCCTCATCCTCCTCTGCCATGGTGGCTGAAGAGGAAGCTTTTCATCCATTTATGAACAGTTCTTATGGTGGTTTGTTGCCTCAGTCTTCTACTTGTTGTCCTTCAGTTCCTCCTTTTGGTGATGCATTTGATTTTGGGTATCCATTGCTTTGAGCAGCAATGGGTTTGAAGTTGGTGAATCTGAGGCTAAAAGATAGGATTATTATTATTTTTTTTTCATGCATGTACTTTCTCTGCTGCTTTGTATTTCCTACTGTGATATGGAAAAAAAAGTTCATGTTTTAATCTCCAAAGCTACTGTTTTATCTCTCTCTCTCTCTCTGTTCCCCACTTTTGTTTTTGTCATTTTGTAATGTTAATGAAGACAAAAACTTACAATGCTTTTGTTTTAGACAGATAGCCAATCTCTGGTTTGAAGTGTTTTTATAACAGGGAAAGTTTACTCAAGTGCTGTTGTTGAGAGGAAAATCACTTGAATATTCTTTTAAAAGAATAGATTTGGAAGGAAGAAGTATATTCTTTCCAATCATGTGTATAAAAAGATAATCTTTTTTTAACCTAAAGGGTCAAAAATAATTTTTTAAGACATCTTTTACGGTATAAACTTAAAAATGAATTTTTTACGCTCTGAGAAAAGATTCACGTAATTCAAAAATTTTATACTTTCAACTATTAGGGTTTACCATTAGAAAAGTCGTCAATTTGAGCATAGTTTAATTAGGTAAAGTGTCAATGTTCAATAAAAAGATTAGAGGTTCGACTTTGTAACGGCCCAAGCCCACTACTAGCAAATATTGTCTTTTTGGGCTTTCCCTTTCGGGCTTCTCCTCAAGACTTAAAAACGTGTTTGCTAGGGAGAGGTTTTCACACCCTTATAAAGGGTGTTTCATTCTCCTCTCCAACTGCTGATGTGGGATATCACAATCCACCCCCTTCAGGGCCCAGCGTCCTTATTGGCGCTCGTTCCTTTTTTCAATCAATGTGGACCCCCACCAAATTCACCCCCCTTTGGGGCCCAGCGTCCTTACTAACACACCACCTCTCGTCTACCCCCTTTAGGGAACAGCCTTTTCGCTGGCCACATTGCCCGGTGTCTAGCTCTGATACCATTTGTAACGGTTCAAGCCCACCACTAGCAGATATTATCCTCTTTGAGCTTTCCCTTACGAGCTCCTCTCAAGACTTTAAAACGCGTCTACTAGTTTCCACAACCTTATAAACAGTGTTTCGTTCTCCTCTCCAACCTATGTGGGATATCACAGATTTTCACTCTCACATACTGAACTCAAGGAAAAATCGAAATCTCTCTCATTTTTCACCCGTTTCACAACTTAGCTAAAATATATTTTGTTACATACTAATGAACACCTATGTTAATTAAACTCACGATAGGCATTAAATCTTACAAAGTTCTTCAACTTATTTGTTTCATCAAAACTTAGTAAAAGAAGTATAAATTGAAAATATTATAATTAGTAGTATGGTCCATGTGGATGAAATCAAAATATTTGTTAAAGTTGACCGAATCAAATATGAAAAAGTTGACTTATTTGTCATTTGTATGGTCTTAATTAGTAATATTAAAAAACTAAAAAGTGGGTAAGCTTTGGTAATTAAGAAGCCAAACATAGGGGCATGTGGGTGTACAAATCAAGGGGATATGATAAGGACAGTTGTCCTAATCTTTAAGGGTCAAATTAAAATGTTAATCAGCAACTTACCCTAATCTAAGGCTGCTTTGAATTGTCTACAAATGTATGTCCTTTTAAATTGACAACACAAACTTGGAAGGCATTTGCATGATTGGTTGTCCACATGTGAAGAACTTGGAAATTCTATTATTGTAAATAGAGGATAAAATAAAAAGGGGAAATTTGACCAAGAATCTAGAAATTAAGGGTAATAATTAAAGAAAGAAAATAAACAATATGCAACTGAGAATTAGGAAGATCTTTTAAACATGGCTTTATCATATTCCTTGTAAAGAAAGCACACAAGAATAATACCCAAAATATAAAAGGCATTGGGAGAAGGAAATCCATTTAGAGGTCATGAACAGATCAACAATAATACCCAAAATATAAAAGGCATTGGGAGAAGGAAATCCATTTAGAGGTCATGAACAGATCAACAAAACATTCTAAGAATAAATGCAGAGAAGATCTTGGAAGGGTAAGAGTTCATCTCTAGAACATAGCATTCTATATACCCGACTACTCTAAAAAGTGATTCCATGGAAAGTGCTTTTACACTTGTCACAATTGCACCGGACTTTGCAATTGTGCAGCACTCACTCCCTACACCAAGTGAATCAAGTCAATTTGTATTCACGTCATCTACGGCCAGGCAATATATGCCCCGTTTGAGAGGAAGGTTTTAAAAAACAGGTAGATAGATTTTTGAAAGCGAGTTTAAAAGTAAGAATGAGAGAAGATTTTAAAAGCAACGTTATATCACTAAAAGCAAAAGACAACACAACGGTTTAAATAGCATTTAACTTTTCCAACACAACGGTTTAAATAGCATATAACTTTTCAGGTAGAGAGAATTTGAGAACACCTAACGAACTACTGAAGAGACCCATTTATGATTAAAAAGACCTCAGTTTCAGAAGCTCACCAGTGCATTTTAGCCATATTTGAGACCAGCTTGACCATGTTTTTCATTCACTGTCCCTTTTCTTCTCGGCTGAGGCGGCTTCTTCTTTGTTCCTTTACCTATTTTGCTGCTTGGCTTTGGGGGTTCGACTGATTGAAGCTTTTTGTTGGCATGTTGTTCCTTTACCTATTTTGCTGCTTGGCTTTGGGGGTTCGACTGATTGAAGCTTTTTGTTGGCATGTGTAGGCCTGTTGTCCTTGACTTTTGCAAATGGGGTCACTTCTAGAATGTTCAAGAAAGCAACAGTTACCTTCAGAAAGGGGGAAAGGAAGTGGGACATCTGAATCTGAAAAGATTCCCTCGTAGACAAACGAAATCAGGAACCTGCATTACAAAATGAATTGCTTAGAGGCATCAGCAGACATATATCAGCATATTATCATGATTTGTCTATCATTACAAAATGAATTGCTTAGAGGCATCAGCAGACATATATCAGCATATTATCATGATTTGTCTATTTGCTAGTAATAAACAACAGTATAACCCATCGGTGAATCTTATCTTGCAAGTTCAATAGCCACCAGATATTAATAATAGCTAGATTGGGGGAAGAATTACCTCATATTGTTGGGGTAGCATCATCATGACCAGATATTAATAATAGCTAGATTGGGGGAAGAATTACCTCATATTGTTGGGGTAGCATCATCATGGCTCTCCTATTTCAACAGCAAGAAGAGATCTGTATTGTATAAGTATTTTTCTACGCATTATCAGAAGTTAGGTGGGTGGGGGAGAGGAGTATTATTTCAGCACTAAAGTTCACAAGGCTTCAGAAGGAAGAACTGCCCCGCATTATATCACAAGCAACATATAGAAGGCAATTGGTATAGAATTTGCACGTTTCTTTTGAAATGTAAACTTTGTAAATCAATTCAAAGCCAAGTCCAGCATTGAATGTCACTACATAACGTGATATTGAAATCCCGTACAAGATCACATTGCCAATGGGATGACTCCCCGAGTCTTAAATACATCTTTTTCCACAATAAATGAGGGAAAAAACGAGTGGCAATGGGATGACTCCCCGAGTCTTAAATACATCTTTTTCCACAATAAATGAGGGAAAAAACGAGTGGGAATATAACGTAGATTCAAATTCATATTCAATTTGAATTGAGAGCTTGTTCCCCGGTCATAGGAAAACATGGAAAGAGATAGACATAAGCTGAGTGTAGCTCGAAAAGAAATCACCGTGGAACAGACCATTTTGTATGTCTCGAAGAAGATCGATCTAGAGTGTAGCTCGAAAAGAAATCACCGTGGAACAGACCATTTTGTATGTCTCGAAGAAGATCGATCTAAGCAGCAAACTGGGCGACAAACTCCAGGAATGAAGTTGTGATGCAGAGTTACCTAATTTGCTATGCTGCTTTCAGGATTATTCTAAAGGCAGGAAGAAGGCTGTACGAAGTTTGCTACATTCTTTTAGGTTGACCATAACTTATTCAGGCTGAGATAAATTGAAATATAAGGATTGTATGGACACAGAAGGTCAGAGCTGATGTATGCTAGACCTGGGACTATGGGACCATTATAATGGGAAAAGGAAAGGTCTTTGGTTTTGGGATTGGGCAAAAAATGGGGATCTTTTGATCCTGAGGCAGCATACTTCAAGTACGTCCCTCCACACTGGTGGGGCTGGAGGTACTGCTCGCTGACAGGCCTGAACTTTGAGAAGATCGTTGAACATTTGAATGAGAATGCATTTCTGTCCTCGATGTAGTTGAACCAGCCAATCCACTAGAGGTGCTCGTTGATGAAGACATTCTTGAAGGGTTAGAATCCATTCTGGGTCCTGAAAAATGTTCAGGCCTCAACTCTGAGGATGAAAATGATGGGGCTAAAGTACCGACTACCGATCCCACAGGGTAAGGTGCCACTGGCATATCAGCAAGAGATGATGCAGATGGACTGTAGCTAAGTCGTTCCATCGAGTGGTCAAATTTGCATGCAGGGCCAAACTTGCACATTCCTCGTTGCATGAAGTGAGTACAAGGTGGTGCACCCTGACAAAAGGTAGTGTTAGAAACCATCTGCCAACACGGCTAAAGAGAGAAATAAAACCATATAAACATTAAGAAAGAAGAGATAAATGGCTCCCAGAAAATGCATTAATCTAAACTAACGTAGTATTTGAATAATGATAATAAACTCAATAAATGGCTCCCAGAAAATGCATTAATCTAAACTAACGTAGTATTTGAATAATGATAATAAACTCAATCTAGCCTTTTGACTCGCAAGGATAGCAGCTGCATAGCTGCAGAATAAGAAGAAGATTAAAATTCAATCAATGTTTGAATTGCTTTTAAGCCCATCACATAGCATACAAAGTACAGTGCGGTACAAGTTTGCCACTAAGAACTTCCTTTATCCACTTTAAGCTCTTGCTATGCAGAAAAGGAAAGGAAATTTAAGCACTACAAAACCCTAAATCTAACAGCTCCAATACGTATAGTATGCAGAAAAGGAAAGGAAATTTAAGCACTACAAAACCCTAAATCTAACAGCTCCAATACGTATAGTCCTCAAGGGGGAACAATTTTTGTTTTATGTAACGTGAAGTTTATATGAGCTCTTCCAACTTGGATCTCAAGGAGAAAATAAATAACATATGATTGTCACGTCAGGAAGATAAAGAAAAAATAAAAATAAATAAAACCAAGACTTTATACTGTAAATAATGACAATGACATGAAAGCTAATTTCAGTCATCGGTAGTCAACAACATATTGAGACTAAAAGTCCCCAAAATTACAGTGTTAATAACAAGAAATTTTGTTGCAGAATATGATACATATTTCAACACTTTACCTACGTTAACTACTCAAACAGACCTAACTGCAAACGTCCGCAACTTAGCAGTCAAACCATGCTCTATGGACATATAACCACTTCAGATATTCAAAACAAGAGCAGGAAAAACATTATATCATCAATTCATAGCTTGAGCAATCAGTTATAGGGAAAAGTACTACATCTTATGGATGGCTGAGCATTAAGCCTTCTCCCATAGACCTGAGCAATAATCTCAACAGTAGTTTTGGAATTAAGCTTTTTTTTTTTTTTTTTTTTTTTTTTACTGCAATTAAATAACATTTGGAGAATCGACATTTGGACAATAAAACTAATGTCAATCACTAAAAACGTCCAAATGGGGCAAAGGATGATACACTCAAACTATTGAAGTTAGGGAAAAGTGACTCAAGATATAAGATAGACAAAAAAAGATTGACAATCAAAGCATCATTTTTAATCCAAGTTTGAGGTTTCTGAGTTAAGAGAGACTAACCGGGCGTAGAGGAAGACCTATTTGGCTAAGAACAACACTTGATCTCGAATTAGCCAATTCTGGTGGGTGATGGTATCTACAAGAAGATCCAAATTTACAATCCCCTGTTCTCATGTAATATTGACACTCTGGCTGCCCAGGTCTTTCTGGAAACGAGTGCTCCTTCTGGCTAGTACTTGACGCACCAGCAGATGGCATTGGCTGGTAAGATCCAGCATAGGCAGGTGCAGAAGGCGAAACTTGTGCCATACCATAAAGTTGCCCTGATCCAACAGAAGGTTGAGCACTGGGAGAGGCTACTGGACTCATAGGTGCCTGCACCAATCGTTAACAGCTCCATTAGGTGCACGGATAAAAGGAAACAAAATGGCAAATAACGGACTGCACATACTTGGTAAGGATTCCAACTTGGGAATTGTACAACCCCTGGGGAGACCAACATAGGACCATAAGGGCTGGGAACATAAGGGCTTGACAGCATTGGAGACCTTGCTAGTATTACTCCATACTGTTGTGACGAATGTGCAGATGGAGACTGCACGGGCGGGTAAACAGACGGTGCAGGAGGCATTGGAGCTGGCAGTGGTGCAACCTGAACGGGTGATGGTGCTGGAAACTGCAAACCAGCCGGTTCAGGGTGATGAAATTTGCACGTAGCACCAAACTTGCACTGCCCATTCTTCAAATAATAAGAGCATTCCTTTTCCCCCTGGACATATACTAGCACCAAACTTGCACTGCCCATTCTTCAAATAATAAGAGCATTCCTTTTCCCCCTGGACATATACAAATGTATCAGTGCGTGTCCTCGAACTCGAACAATAACATACAAACGTAAACAAAGCGTATAAAAGGAAGTAGCACGAACCTGCCGAAGTGGATAGCCATAGAAATTCAAAGACACAGGGCTGAGAGAACCCATTTCCTGCTGAGGATGGTGATACTTACAGGAAGCACCAAATTTGCACATTCCGGCTGAGAGAACCCATTTCCTGCTGAGGATGGTGATACTTACAGGAAGCACCAAATTTGCACATTCCTGTCCTCATATAGTACTGCAGATTTCATTCAGATCAACAGAACAATCACAACCCATGAACAAGATACTATGCATATACATTAATCAACCAACTACAACACATCGTAGTCAAAATAAACACACAAGCCCCCGTCCTACACTCTCACATAATTTCACTAACGCACATTGTTCAACATCATCCCAATGAAGACTAGATACGAACAGTTTCATATCCAATCGAACCACCAATACAAAGTACCTGGCACAAAGGCTGCCCTACTCGTTCGGGATAGTCTCTTCCACCAGGTCTCGAACCTCCCAAAACCTGATCAGTGCGAAATCCACCAAAATCAACGAATAAAAAAAAGAGGCCTAGAGTTGAAAGCACTTTGCCGACAGTTCAACGATAACATTTTAAAAGAAAAGCTCATCTTCGTAGAGTGGAAAGTAAACAAGAACAAATAAACTCAAAAAATAATAGAAGTGAAGCTTGAGTAGAGCAGTTCGAAGCATCAAATTGAAGAACAAATAAACTCAAAAAATAATAGAAGTGAAGCTTGAGTAGAGCAGTTCGAAGCATCAAATTGCTTAAAGCCCAATCAAACCTCAAAGTAAGCCCTAAAATTAGACCAATTCAGTCAAGCAGATAAGGATCGACAGGAATACCGCGCTACGCTCACGAGGATGATTGAACCTACAACGAGAGCCATATCCACAAAATCCGGTACGTAGATAGTATATACAATCGGCCTCTTCAGGCCTTTCGGGGTACGATTCCCGTTCCCTCGATCCCAACGGCCAAACCGGCTCTACATTATCGGAAAATAAAAAATCAAACAAACAAACAAAGAAACACCATCAGCAAACCACTAAAACCGACGAATCGAAGCGAAAATCTGTAGAAGTCAAGAGTGAAGTCGGAATGCAGTGTAGAGAAACTGACCTCCATGACCTGTATCAGGTCCCGACGCAGTCCATTCAGGCGACGGATCGGACTGAGAGCCTTCCATAGACTGACCGTACGGCTTCATCGTACGGCCTCCGCTGGTTGAATGACTGAAAAGTGATGGATTAGTGACTGATTGCGCAGTAATGAGTGAAGAACAGAATATTGAATTGTTGCTGGAAGAATGGAGGTTCCGATCACATGGGGATCGTCTGAAGAGAGATTGGGGAAGATGAATGGAGTTGGGGAAGCGCTTTCTTTTTGGATTTTGTGGGTTTTTTTTTTTTTTGCCCTTTTTTCTCTCTCTCTCTCTCTTACACTACAGTATCTCTGTTTGAGCTTCTTCTTCCTGTTTTCTCTCTCTAGAAGCGCTTTGTGTTTTCATCTCTCTCTCTTCCTTTCTGTTCCATAGCTTTGAGAGGTTCTCTTTTTGTGTGTTGGAGTTGGTTGGTCTTTATACGCGCCAAACGCTAAAATAATTTTTTTTTATCATTAATAAAATTAATTATTTTTCCCTTTTTCAACATAAATTTAAAAAATTCTACAAATTATTTAGCGTAATATCATTTTTTAGTTTATTTTTTAATGATAACGAAAAAAAAAAACTTAGTCATTAATCGCATAAAAATGCATTGTTTCGAGCTCGAGAGAGAGAATCTTAACTAACGATCGGTTTTAGCTTTCGTGAGAGTACAGTTTCCATACTGGGTTTTCCATTATTTTCGAGTTATTATCCTCATTTCATTTTCAATTATATTTTTTTAATCATGAGCTGAGATCGAAGGGAATAAACACGAAGACATGGCAGTACGAAGTATAGGGTAAGTTGTCTTTCATATCGAGTCATTGGTTATGATCATATAATTTCACTCTGCTGTGAGCGAACAATTCTAGCTAAATGGTAAAATACATGTAGGAGTTATCGTGGATCTCCTATTATTTTAAATATTTTGTTTATATATTTTTTTTTTCTGAATAAATAAGAAAAATATTTTAAATTATGAAAATAATGATTAAATATTTAGGATAGGGTTGAGGATGGTTTGAGATGGGGCATAATATTTTATTTGAGAAATATGTATTTATTTATTTTTTTCACTTCCAACCATATTTTCAAATTAAATAGAATTCATTTCTACACTTAAAACGAGGATTTCCTTCATTTTCATAAATAAAATATTTAAAAAATTATTGAAAATTCAACCTAAATATAATTATATTAATTTAAACATAAATCATGTTAGAAATTCGAATTTGTAATATTATAAATTATTAAATTAAAAACATATTTAATATATGTAGTTAAATTTTGATGCAATTTAATCCATATAATTATTATTTTTTTAATATTTTTATATATTTTGTTTTTTCTCTCAAATTATTATAAATAATCCTAAAAAAAACTTATATATAACTCATATATTCTCCCCTTGTTTTAGTTGAATTACATTTATAATAGCTTAAATATGAATTATTTAAAATTTAAAAGTATAATAAATTAGCCAAATAGAATCTATATGGTCAATTTCATCATCAAATGGCAATGATTTTAATCTATATAAATCAAATCAAATTTAATTTATTGCTTAATGTCACCTCAAATAATTAGTTAATATTATAGTTTTAATTAAAATGGAGAGCTTCCATTATTGATTTTATTTATTAAATTTAAATAATCAAGGCCAAACCCAATAAATATTGTTCGTTTTGGCGATTACATATGGCTATTATTCCCATAATTTTCATACGCGTCTGTTAGAAACCTCTACACCCTTATAAAGAATGTTTCGTTCGTAATATTTCACAATCCACTCACTTGAGGGCTAGTGTCCTCGCAGGCACACCGTCATGTATATGACTCTGATACCATTTGTAACGGTTCAAACCTACATATGTTTTGGCTCATGACGTATCGTCATCATCCTCACAATTTTTAAACCCGTTTGTTAGGGAGAGGTTTCCACATCATTATAAAAGAATGTTTTGTTCGTCTCTTCAATCAATGTGGGATATGACACATATGTTATGTGATGAATGCTATTTAGTGCTACGTATACGTAAAAGTCAATTATCGAATCTTGTGATGTGTATTATCATGTCGAGTATGTGGACGTTATACATGTTTGATCCCATTAGAAACGTTACTTACTAAATCTCGATTTTTTTCCAATATATATATATATATATATATATATATATATATATTAATAATTTCATTGAGATCCGAAATAAAATATTTTAAAAATTGGATTAAAAATATTAAACAATACCGAGAAACAAAAAGGAATTATTTTTCCTAATAAACTAATAAAAGAAATTAAATAAAGTGAAGTGGGGAGTTCATTACAAAAAAGCGTGCCAAGGAAGAGAGAGAGAGAGAAGGGCAAATCGGTCATTTTGCATGGAAGAGTGTACTTAAAAAGAGAGATAATTAGGGGATTATGAGCTAAATCTCGGGAGGTTGCTGTCTCCTTCCTTGAATAGAATTATAACATTTTTGAGGTTATGTTCTCTAAAAGTCCAGGTGGCATGTTACAAAGGTATCTTCCTTAAAAAGTTGTTTTTTTAATTTAAAAAAAAAAAAAAAACTTTATGAAATGATTAAATTTTAATTCGTGACTTAAATAATAATTTAGCTTTCAAAATTGAAATTTAAGACTAATGAAATCAACTAAGCTCGAAACGAATTAGTGACCCATTCAGTTTTTTAAAATAATAAACGATAAAATGTGTTAAGTGTCACAATCGCACTCTTGCAGTAACATGACAATGATTATACAACTATAAGCAACATGTTTTGGATAAGCATGATCGTGATCGTATAATAGTTTTTTCATCTGTTATTAAAGGGGCTTTTCCATTATTAAGATCGAGTTGCTTGTAATCATTTTGTAAAATATTAATATTACAATTTACGGGTTTATAAATAAATATTAAATAATTTATTGCTCATTTTTATACAAATTGATTCATTAGGATAGATCAATTCATATATTTCCACATAAATGATTTTAATTAATTAATTTTTTATAATTAAAAAATGGGACATATCAACCGTGTATTATATCAGTAATACAAGACATATAATCTGATCTATAAATTATAAACGTTTTAAGCTATTAAGCTATTATTTGAACACGATTTTTTCACACATGTAAAAAATCAAATTGTTTGTGTAAAAAAAAAAAAAAAAAAAAAATAAGAATATTTTTAAACCTTAAATAATTATATAAAATAAAAACAAATTATAGCTCCTACAAAACCTCTCTACAGAATTCGGTGGAAAGAGGGGAGAATAGTCAAAACAAGTAGTTTTTGTTTTTTTAGTTAAAAAAAAGGGATTTTAGAAAAAGAAAAATAAATCTAATTAGCTTGGAAGAAGGTGGATCGTGGGATTCATTCAGTACGAGTATAAATGGACGGCTAATATCGATTAGATTACGTCAGCATCAGATAATGAAAACGGCGACGTTTGTGGGAGGGGTTGGAGAGTTGGTGAGAAGTCTTAAATGTACCCGTATATGGGAGCGCCGGTGGTCGGGTCGACCCGGAAAGTAAACCCACGTGTCGGCAAAGTACCTTGAAACCGAACCAGGCGGTTACCCGGTGGTGGGAAAGTGGTTTTTGTGTGTTTTGACTTGGAAGATCGATAGCCACAAGTGGAGGGGTAGTTTCGTAATTAAGTACTCTTTTGTAATTGGTTCGCGGCACTGTGCCCAAGCTCCCGAGTGTCGGCGAGCTATTTGCTCGTTGTGGAAGTTTTGTAAATTACGGGCAGAACTATACTACTCTCTGTGAGCTCTGTCTCTTTTTGTCAATTCCCAATTTTTTCCAATGGTAAAAATAGGAGATGAGATTCAAATTAAAGCATGGGTCAAATTTATGAATTAAATCCAATAATATTTAAATGTAGACGTGACATATTAATTAAATCTAAGCAAGTAATTAACATAATAAATAAAAAAATGGTATTTAGATTTATCTGTGTAATGAACATATCGATATATATGATTTTGTTCATATAACATAATTGATTATGTCGTGCTATATCATGTTATTATTAAGAGTTCAATTAATATGTCGGGTTAAAAATTAAAATTAAGACTAAATAGATAAATTATAAATACATAAGGCTAAATTTGTAATCTAACATAGCTTTATTGAAGATTTAATTTTTTTTAATATTAAATTATTCAAAGTAATTATCTTTTCATTTTAATAAATTGTTTATACTTTACATGGTCACCAAATGCTTACAATAAAAAATATATATATATATATATATATATATATATATATAATATATTGAAGCTTTTTAATTACCCTGAATTTCATCGAGTAATTCTCTTTATTATTGTTGATCGGAGATTAAATTTAGAAAATTACAATTATGCCCTTTAAATTTCTCGAAATTATATCCTAATTTTGGGTCTTAAATTAACAATAGAAAACCAATAATTAAACAATAATCATGTTAATTAAATTATAATTAGAACTAATTGAAATTTTAAGTCATATATATTACATTAAAAAAAAACCCTTGTTTTTTAATTCAATTAATTCTCAACCAATATCTTAGCTTAGGGTCCAACAAAGCATACAAAAAACCCTATGTGTCAAATGTTATTTAAGGGAATATTCGATGGTTGAGTTTTAAATTAATTAATAAATATTCGAAATAGAAATATTGCGACAATATTTATACATATTATTTTTTTAATAATCAATCCCTTGATTTGTTCACACTGGGAATCAGACTTTTTATTATTATTATTATTTATTAACAAATGAAAATCCTCTGAAAATTATTAAACCCATGAATGATTATTTTAAGTGCCTAAGATCACGCCACCACAATTTTATATCACATTTAAATGCTAAAAAAAATTATTATTAGGAGATGTAATATTGGTCGTTTTAGCCCCTTATGTATTATTGTTAGTTTTGCAGATTAAAAACCCGAACGATACTTTGTTTCCTTCCCCAACTGATGTGGGATCTCGCGATGAATGTTTTGTTTCCCTCTCCAACCGAGGTGGGTTCTCGGAATCAACGGGGCCACTGTCCTTGCTGACACGTCGCCCAATGACTGACTCTAATATCATTTGTAATAACTCAAGCCCACCATCAGCAAATATTGTTTGTTACGTATCACCGTCAATCTCACGATTTTAAAACGCGTTTACTAGAGAAAGGTTTTCTACATACTTTATAAGAAGTGTTTCGTTCCCTTCCACAACCAATGTGAGATCACACAGTACAAGAGACCATTGGAATATTTGATGAAAATTTAACACCATTATAAGGAATGTTTTGTTTTCCTCTCGAATCAATGTTTAGAATATTTGGTGAAAAGTTAATGTGTCTCAATATTGATATTTCAAATTAATCAAATCAAGCGTCTTGACACGCTGTTATAGGTTACTATTATTTTTATTATAAAACTAATTTTCAAACATTTACTAAAAACAAAATTCATTATGGAAAAAATCTCGATAAATTGCAGACACGTATAATTCTTGTCTTGACCTAATTACACGCATAAAAACACACGAACTTAAAAAATAACATATCGCTCGTAAAACTAGAATTAACATACCAATATTAGGCTCATTTGGATAATTTAAAATTATAATTACAAGCTTATTATTATTATTTTTGGTATGATTTTTACATTTCTACATAAATATTTAAGGTTACATGTATAAGATATTGAATTTGGAAACAATTTAATATTTATGTAAAATAATTAAAAGAAAATGAGTGTCAAACACTAATGATTTAATTTGTAAGCAAAATTTTAAATAATAATTAAAAAAAAAAAAGTGTGGGTGTGAAAAATATGGAGGGCAATCGAGTGGGGCCATGGATTGGTCCCCCATATGTGTCTTGGCATTTCATCAAGCACTTAACATGCCTTCTCATTGGCCTGCACTGGGCCCCACTTCTCATCTTTAATTTTCATCTTTTATATATATATATATATAAATAATTGATATATATCAATTATAACTAATTACTTTTTCGAGAAAAGACTAAAATTTTAAACTATTGGGTTAATATATATATATATATATATTGGGTAATTGAATTTTTTTTAAAAAAATAATTCAATTTGATTTACTTATTTTTTTAATGTTAAATATTTAATGTTTGTAATGAACAGTAGTAGTGATGTGTTGTGACAGGTAAATATTTTATATTTGAACTTGATGATATTTTAGTTACTAATATAACATGTATGATGTATAAATGGAGTTTTTAAAATAATAATAATAATAAAAAAAACTACTCGACGACCCAACTCGACCCAACTAGAAGACAGAAGATTGGGTTGGATTAGGTTATAAAGTCTATTCGTTCGGTACATTTATTTATTTATTTTTGAGGTCACCTTGAACCTCTCAATATTTGGGTCGGCCCATTTTATAATTTGAGAAGCCCATTTATTTCTCAGGTCATCTTGAACCTCTGAATGATTGGGCCGGCCCAGATAAAAGGGAAAGAACGTCGCTATAAATACCCAAATGAAACAAGTTCTGGAAAATTTGACAACCAGTGAAATTCCTTTTATCACTCCCTGTCTCTGTTCTTGGCGTTCGTGGTTTCTCTCATTCTTCTTCTCGGAAGCATCAGGTCAGTTTGTTTCTCGCTGAGTTTCTACAGTCATGTACCATTTGCTTCGCAGAATCATTCTAGTTAGAACTCCATTATCAGTCGAATCATTTTCCGGATCTCCGTTGAAATCTCTTAGATTCTTATTGACTTCTTCCGAGATTGTATCGTCTCCGAAATCTGCGTCGTTGGCTTCTAATTTTGTTGATTTTGAGAGCAATGAGAAGCCTGTGATTCTGTTCTTTGAGAATCATGGATTCTCAAAGTCACAAATCTCTGAGCTTGTCAAGAAATTCCCTCAAGTTCTATCAACAAACCCCGAAAAGACCCTATTGCCCAAATTGTTGTTCCTCCAATCTAAAGGCCTTTCTTCTCCTGAGGTTGCTAAATTAGTTTGTGGATTTCCTGGTATTCTAAAACG
This sequence comes from Cucurbita maxima, assembly GCF_002738345.1. NCBI lineage: Eukaryota > Viridiplantae > Streptophyta > Magnoliopsida > Cucurbitales > Cucurbitaceae > Cucurbita > Cucurbita maxima. The sequence continues at coordinate 205,296 of NW_019272085.1, read as the reverse complement.
AAGTTTAAACAGACAAATCATTCCATCCTTTAATTATATTCATGATTTGCTTCAAACTGAGGAGAAGACTATTGCAGCCATAAAACGGTTTGGGGGTCTTCTCACTTGGGATCTTCAAAATTCTGCTCGTCCCAATGTTGAAATTTTGAGACAAATTGGAGTGCCTGATTCAAACATTGCAAGCATTCTTAGATCCCAGCCTCGAGTGTTTTTGATAAGTCCCATTCGATTTAGGAAGATTGTGGAGGAAGTTAAGGAAATGGGATTCAATCCTCTGCGATTGAAGTTTGTTCTTGCTGTTTTTGCTCTGCGAGCAATGAGCAAATCTACATGGAAAAAGAAGGTTGAAGTTTATAGGAAATGGGGATGGCCGGAAGAAGAGATCCTTTTTGCTTTTGGAAGGCACCCATGGTGTATGATGGCTTCTGCGGATAAGATTAACGGTGTAATGGATTTTTTTGTGAACCAAATTGGATGTGAATCTTCTTACATTGCTAGAATACCTTCTTTAATTTCTCATAGTTTAAAGAAGAGGATTGTTCCTAGAGGTTCTGTTTATCAAGTTTTGTTGTCAAATGGTTTGATTAAGAAACATGTGAATCTTCCTTTGTTGTTTGTGTCCACAGAAAAACGCTTCTTAGACAAATTCATCGAGCCTCATAAGAAGCGCATCCCTGGATTGTTGAAGTTGTATACAGAGAAATTAGAGGTTTCTTCAAAATAGAATGCTCATTCTCTTTTAAATGTTAATTTTTGCTTGGGTTCTTTTAGTTCATATGCTTACTGACTACTAAAATTTAGTTAAGTTGATGAATTTTGATTTGTACTGTTTACATTGTTAGCTAGATAATGATATGAGCTGATTTGACTCTACGAACGAACGACTTTTGCATTCAAACGAGTCGTCTTGATGTCTTAGCTTTAGATCTACATTGTGTTTAGTTACAGAAATGAATACCAAAAATGGGAATGTCCTTGTCCCTCATCTTTAGCTAGTTTCAGTTAATTTTGAATTATATTTCTACAGTGTTTGCAGTTCCTATTGCTAATTTAATAATATGAGATGTGCTTTCTATAACTAAATCGTGCTTTCTATAGCTAATTCACCACAAAGTGACAAGTCGAAACTAACTGGAATGGAAGGGAGTGATACCGAAACAAAATGTGATAAGAGGAATCCGTGCATTGTTCATTGAACAAGCCACTATCCATCTATAACTCGATTGCCAACTTAGCTCATGTCATGCAGCTAACATAAAGTAGAAAGAAACCCAATTCAAAGTTCATCAATTTTTGAATAAAAAATATAGTGAAATTTTTTGCTAATATTGTTAGTATGATGTTAATACAATAATAGCATTGGACTGAAACTTTTTGAAATACTAGAGACAATGTCTCCCATCATTGTATTAGAAGAGGTGTCTTCTATTTAAAGTTTCATCGAAAGGGTATTGAGAAATGTCTCCGGACTTAACTGATAAGTGAACCTTTGAAATAGAAGGTGTCCCTCCCTTTAGGACTAAAATGTGTCTTTGTTTAATAAAAAAGTTTCATTCAATAAATCTGTGAAGTGTACTGTGAGAGATGTCTTGGACTTAACTGTTCTAACCGACCTTTAATTAAATAAAAGGACAAAAGAATGTGTGTCCGTATTTAACATCCTCTTCTAAAAAAGTTTGAATAAATCACCCAAATTTTTTGATTTTTTCTTAACCGTCAAAGGATACTGATAGATATCCCGAACTTAACTGTTCTAACCAACTAATGAAATAAGAGGCGTCCCTCAATTTAATAGGAAATAAAGGGTTCTCTATTTAATACCCTCCTCAAATGTCCCTTATTTTATTTTCTCTGTATGAGAAATGTCCATCATCACGGTCGCAATTTGATGGTTACGGATATATATTTTAATGAATAAATACAAAAAAAAATTAATGAATAAATAATGTCTCCTTTTTATCGAACATTGATGGTTAGGGAGATATATTTTCAATATAAGATTTTTTTTCAAATGAATTTTGAAAGAAAATTTTTATTTTTTTTCTATTGTAATGAAACAAAGATATATAATTATATTTTGAGGGTCTAATACTTTTTTAAAGTTTAGCTGTTATGCCCCAAATCTCATTGTTATTCTGCTTCATCTTCTTCTTCCTCTCCATTATTGTCGACTCTTTGAATTTTGTTCGCCACCTTCTGGTTCGTCCATCGCTTCTTCAACCACTTCAATTTGTGCTCGATTGATATTGCACCGTTTGTTCTATGCTCATGACCTAGACGTCTTCAACCACTTCAATTTGTGCTCGATTGATATTGCACCGTTTGTTCTATGCTCATGACCTAGACGCGCTTGTTGACGACGGGGACCATCCATTTGAAAATCGGTAATAATCTCTTTTTTTTTTTTTCATCTGCTAGGGCTTCACTTGACGACGAACATTTCTTTCTTCCTTAATTCTTTGTTTTTTTTTTTTTCATCTGCTAGGGCTTCACTTGACGACGAACATTTCTTTCTTCCTTAATTCTTTGTAGATTTTGCTTTTTGAGTGAATTGAGCGAGATTTTCATTTCGTTTGCTTCTTGATGTTGTATTTCGCTTACTCGGTCGATAATTGAGATCACTTCGCTGATACGGTCTTCTCACATCCTTTTCTTCTTCTTTTTCAATTACTGGATTCTGAGGGAGTGTTATCGCTATTAAAAATTTGGATTTATTCGTTTCATTCCGCTTTGTTAGTTATCAGCTAACATGCATTCGGCTACTTTTGACCAACTATGTTTCATCGCTACTCCGGTTGCAACGGTTTTCTTTTGAGTTCCCCTCCCATACAACTGACTGGCAGCTGAACAGGGGGAAAAAAAGGCGATTTTGTTTTAAATACTGCTTATTCGTTTCTTCTACGCATTTGAGTTTTTGTATGCTGGATTCAGCAATGAAACATTTGCTGGGTTTTCTTTCGCAACTCGGTTGCTTTATTTTTCTCGTTTGAAGTCGTGCTTTCACGAACCACTATTCTCGCTCTAAAAGTACAATATCTATGAAGAGGGTTTTTGGGTGAATGCAAGTGCTGGACTGGTACTTTATAGGATATTAAATCAGTGTGCTAAAACAAGTCTATAGAGGACATGCTACTCCTAAACTTCAATCACGTCATAACAGACATTAGTGCTTGTATGTGTGTTACAGATCGCTAAAAGCTCATGGCCCCGTCAAGAAAGTCCAGAAGTGTTAATAAGCGGCTTTCTTCTGCTAATGAGGCCTCTTCAAGCAAATATGTGGAAGCTCCTAGCAAAGGCAAGCAGAAGGTATGTGAGTTTGTGGTGGAAGATGACTTATCCAAGATTTGTTCAGTCTGTCGAATTTCCACTTGCAAATAAAAGTGTGATATTTCGTTGTTTCAATTTATAACGTTAGTTGGCTAATTGGTTACTGGCCATCTTGAAGTAAATTGCAGTGTCAGTCTAACCATTATCATAGTTTTCAGCTGATTGTCTAAATCGTGACTATATTCATATTTAGCAACCCATTTAGCTCCATTTTCCTCTTATTTTTAGCTTTGTTTTTTTTAAAAAAATTTATTTGAAGTTTTTTTTTTTTTTTTTTTTTTAAATAAAATTTTTATTTGAATCTTCTTATCATTTATTTTTAATTTTAATCAGTTGTTCACAACTAGTATAAGATATAATTTGGAGTCAATGGTGACCATTGATTAGTGTTGTCGTCAAACTCTCATCGCAAAGAACAATGATAAGTTTGGTTCAGGGTAGTTTTATAATCATCTTCTGATTATTTGTAGAAGAGGAAATTTGCTGACCTGTTAGGGCCTCAATGGAGCAGAGATGAGGTTGAGCAGTTCTATGAAGCATATCGTAAATATGGAAAAGATTGGAAGAAGGTTAGTATCAATTTATGGAATGGTCATGACAATGTTCTAGTGCTGCGAGCCAAGTGAATCTCGTTGCCACAGGAAAATTGAGCCGTGAAACTTTAAGTATCTTGTTTCAAAATCATGCAATACTTTCGTCAATTTTTTTTTAGAAAACAAGCTTATACTTGTAATTTTCTTGTAGATGTCAATTAAATTTGTTACTGTAGTTGCACCTAATTCCTCAGTCTTAAACAGATACTGGTACTGTATTTGGGTTGCAACATTTTTGTCTGGTACTTTTGTGCAGGTAGCTGCTGCAGTAAGGAACCGTTCTACCGAAATGGTCGAGGCTCTTTTCACCATGAATAGGGTAAATCCCTTTTTTCCTAATGATCTCAGCCCTCCCACTACTTATCTTAAATATTTGTATTGCCATTAATCTTTCTATACAAATGACTTTTCTGATTAAGTTTCCAGTAAAGTTGTATGTTGTATGTCGTATTCCTAGTATCGGGGACCTATACTGTGTATTTGTTGCAAACAACCCCGTTTTCTTCCCTATACTTATTATCTGATCATAATGTCTCTGCTGCATATTTTATGTGTTGCTTGTGTTCTCTGTGATCTCTATATAGTGTACTAAAGGTCATGAAAATTTTGAGTTGTCATTTAATATTGAGTTTTCTTTTATCTGATCAAAAAACCTTTTTAGTCCGTGGCCACTTTGATTGTTGGCATTCTTTTGGAGTTTCACTTTCACGATTTAAATTGGTACTGTGATTTATCTTGTTACCTTTTCCTGCATCATTATAATTTTTGGAATTCTGGTCGTGGCTTGTAAAATTATTGGAAAACATATATACTTAATATTTGGAAATGTCAACGCTGTGACACCATCTTGTTATTGTGGTTTTTCTGAAATGCGTATGCAACATTCTGTTGATTTCAGGCCTATTTATCACTTCCAGAGGGCACTGCTTCTGTTGTTGGGTTAATTGCAATGATGACTGATCATTACAGCGTACTGGTAAGATTTTTGCTCTATCTATGTGTTATTTTCTCCCTTCTTTCTTTTCTTTACCCCTTACCCCCTCTTGTTTTGAAATAGAACTGTGTATATACTCAATTTAGAAGTTCTCTTTCATCAATATAAGTTTTTGTCTCCCCAGAATTTATTTTTGTCAATATAAAGCTAATTTACCCTGGTTCATCGTCCTTTGATCTAGAAGAGATGCAAGTTGCGGGTGATTTTTTTAGTTTTTAGTTTGTTTAAAGATAAGATATTGTATGCGTTGAAAAAAGGTGTACAAAGCTTTGAAGATTATATAAATGCTCTCACTACGATAAGCAAACAATGGACTATATAAGGATGCTCTTCAAATAGGATCTTTTTGATATAAAATCATCGGCAATGATTGGTCTGCACTTCTAGATTCTTCCTTCTTTAATGGCACACGAAGCTCTCATGACCCTACTGATGAACTGAAAGTAATTCTTCTTTTAGCCCGTCATAATAAACAACCAAAATGCATAAGGAAGTCTGAAAGTGGAAGGGACATGAATAGTGCTTTAACTTTAGAAGGGCTTTTGCCTTTTATTATTTGGAGGATATTTTGGGCGGTTTCCCTCCTTCATACGCTTGAAGGCTTCTTTCACAGCCTCAATCATGGCAACAGAGTATAGACGTTTGGAAATTCTGGAAAGTTTTCTTGCCAGGCCCAGTTTCATTACATCTTTTGACAATATAAAGTCCATCCCAAAATTATTTTGATAAAAAATTGTGGAAACTCAAAGTGAAAAGGGAAGTAAAGTTCTTCATGTGGACTCTCCATGCTAGAATCAACACTTTGATGAATTGATGAAATTTAGTGAGAGAACATTAGCATCTCCCTCTGCCCTCCCTCTACTGGTTTGTGCTGCAAAATCACAATGAAAGTCAGAATTTTATCACCCTTAAGTACTTTGTGCTCCTTTGCTGTATTGGGCTCTGAAAGTATTTATTAATCTCTTCTAAGAGCTGAAAACATTGAAGCATCTTTCCATTTGAGGGTTATGTATGAAACGTAGAAATAGGAATGTAGATGTAGCATATATTTCTTCTGCAATATTTTGTTCAATGTATTTTGTTTCTATATTAGCATATTGGATTTGCATGGGAGTTACAGAGTATTGTAAGGCTATTGTTGAGGTCATATGGCTCTTCTGAGGTCTAAATTGATAGATGCGTTTTCAGAGAGACAGTGAAAGTGAGCAAGAAAGTAATGAGGATTCGGGAGCAACAAGAAAGCCTCAAAAGCGACTGCGTGGAAAGTCACGAAATAACAACTCAAAGGGATTGGATGCACATTCTTCACAATCACAGTCACTTCCAACAAACTATGGCTGCCTGTCATTGTTGAAGAAAAGGCGTTCTGGTAGGAAATGTCTCAAATTTCTTTCTTAGGTGAATAAGGTTTTCTGTACTTGTCCTTCATTCTTTACCTTCGTCTGGGAGGGAGGGAGGGAGG